>NC_133316.1:2049179-2091249 GCF_012295235.1 Primulina huaijiensis
ATAATAATAATAATAATAATAATAATAATAATAATAATAAAAAAGTGATAATGAATCAAATTTATTAATATATTCTTTATAATTATTTTTCTCATGCTTTACGTAATAATTTAAATATTACCTATGCATACATGCATATAATGTCACTTTTGGTCCAAAGACAAAGTCATATATGCATATAATTTAAAAACCAAGGCGCATAGTTTTTTAATTAAAATCTTTAAATATAAAATATAAATGAATTAAATAAATAACAATCAATTAAAAATTTATAAAAAAAATTTAATTCGTTAAATATCATTTCATAAAATATATAATCTAAATAAAACATAAACAAAATTATTAATCTAATTATAATTCCTTTTCTAGTCGGTTCTATTTTGACATTTATAATTTAAAACCAAACCATATAAACTTCGGTTATGACATTTATATCTGAATTTAAAAATTCAGTTTTCGATTCGGTTGTGTTTTTTGTTTCTTCGATTTGGATTTACGGTTTCTTCGGCAACAAAGGTTTGAACACCCTTACAAGGAAAACTTGTAGTCGCTATCATTCGATTTGCAATAGGTCAACTCTCATATTAACACAATAGCCTGCTAACCACGTTAGTTAGATATACCACACTGGACAAGCCTATGTGACAAGCTCGTGCGAGAAGGTATTGGTAAGGGAATCGAACTCTTGACCATTTATTAAACGTCTACCTACTATACCAACTCAGATACCCCTTAGGTATTATCGTTTTATTCATAATATGATGAACTGCATTAGTAATTTTAAATTAAAGATTGCAATTTTAATTTCTAGTTATGGATATATTTAGATTTTATACTTTAAATATTATATTCTTGTATATAAGAATTACACATAATATTTAAAGTCAAATAATAATAATATGAAGATTTTCGATATTTATCAAACATCTATAATATAACATAGATAAATAATAATAATATTGAAATGCTTATTAAACAAACGAACTCGTATATTTTCGGGCACATATCCCAACAAGTACATCGTTCTTGTTTTCACACTTAGAGCTAATAAGATAAACACTAAATCACACTTTTGGAATTGTGCATGTTAATGACACCACAACACTAAATACCACAACAAATTCTGCGGGAGCGTTTTTTTCAAATTGTGCATATTCATGACATCACAGCTGCAACACTCAAAGAAAAAAAATATGTGATGTCCTCACTAGATTTAATCTAGAAATTCATAATATGTGAGGTCAATGGTATGATGATGCTAGTAACATGAATGGTGCTTTTAATGGATTGCAAGCTTTATTTCTTAAAGATTGCCCCTATGCATATTATGTACATTGTTTTGCCCATCGATTCCAACTAGCATTAGTTGCAGCAGTTGAATAAGAGATCTCTATATATATGGCTTTTCTTTTCAAATATGACGACTATTGTGAATCTTGTTACATCTTATTCCAAGCGCAATGCTGAGTTACAATCTTATCAAGTTAATGAAATTGCACATTCTGTTGTTACTGGTGAACACGAGACTGGGCGAGGAGCTAATCAGATTGGTACTTTGCATCGAGCAGGTACTACTCGTTGGAGCTCCCATTTTGATTCTATTTGCAGCTTGATAGATATGTATGATGCAACTATTAATGTGCTCGAGAACATTATCATTGATGACACCTCTACTTCGATGCGCGGGGAAGTTGGTGGTTCATTAATAGTGATGAAGTCTTTTGATTTCATTTTTCTTTTGCATTTGATACATAAAATTATGGGGATCACAAATTTGCTTTGTCGTGCCTTGCAACAAAAATCTCTTGATGTCATAAGTGCAATGGATTTGGTCGCTACGACTAAAGAACTTTTCCTGAGATTGAGAAATGATAGTTTTGATATTCTTTTTTCGTATGTAAAATCATTTTGCACAAGATTGGATGTCGATATATCGGATATGAATTCTCATTATAAGCATGCTACTCGTTCATGCAAGAAAAAGGATACCATCACAGTTGAACATTACTTTCATTATGATATATTTAATGTTGCAATAGATTTTCAGTTGGAAGAGTTAAAATCTAGATTCAGTGATGAGACAGTTGATCTTCTAATTCTCAGCTCTGCTTTAGATCCAAAAGATAATTTTAAATGGTTCAACGTTGACAAGATTTGTACTCTGGCTGAGAAGTATTATCCCGAGGACTTCATTGAACAGGAAATGCATCATTTGAGGTGTCAGCTACAACATTTTGAGCTCGATGTAGTTTGTCATGAAGATTTCCAGAAAATGTCCAATATCTCAGAATTGTGCCTAGGGTTATTTGAAACAAAAAAGTTGCAACATTATAATTTGATTGACAAGTTGATCCGTCTGGTTTTAAATTTTCCTGTTTCCACGGCAACTACGGAGCGTGCATTTTCGGCAATGAAGCATGTTAAAACAGTTCTTCGTAGTAAAATGGGAGATTGTTTTCTGACATATTCTATGATTATCTATATTGAGAGAGAGTTTGCTTCAAATATAGACTTAGATTCTATAATTGATGAATATTATACTTTGAAGAATCGTAGATCACAGCTTCAATAGTAAGATTATGTCTATACATATTATCTTTATATATTTTAGTTTAAAAATATTTAATTTAATCATCTAACATTAAATGAATGGTTTTAGAAATATTCATTTTATTTGATCTTCATTAATTTTTCTTGGAGGATGATGGAGATATGATATTACATCGTCAATGTTTTGTCGGTTTCTGAATCTTACGAGTTCAATAACCAAAGTATTGAAGATCTTGTTAATGGGAAACTTTTTGAGACTACGATGAACATGTATCATAGTTATGATTTTAATTGTTATGGATTATTTTGTTTTTTGTTAAAAAAATTTAGTTCGAGTAGATTTCAAATCCTGGCTCTGCCACTGATAATGAAAAGAGTGAAATTGACCTAGTGGTGGTGGAGAGGAAAGAAACAGAAAGAATATGCGAAAAGTGATTTGAGTTAATCTCTTTATTCTATGGCAAAACGAAGACAAATATCTGAAGCTCATTTTACTGTGATTAATTCTTCTATGAGTTTGGGCTGGGCATGACAAAATAAAATCTGTATTTGAAGTAGAGTTTTAATTATGAAAAACTATTTGGGATGATTTGTACGTAGTGATTAACAAGGATTATTGTTGGAAATTTGAATTAAAATTATGGTTCACGAATGTAAGAGTGTCTTTTGGTTCTCTATATTTTTGAGCTAATTGTGTATCATAATTCTGAAAGTGTCTTTTGATTTTTCATATTTTTGAATTAATCGCAATATAGTTGAGTCAATTAATGACGTTGTATGACTTTTGTTGTATTCAGGTGGAGGACATGCTGATGGTGCTGAGGTATTTGATTCAATAGTCATCTCTTGAAACACAAAAAAAAAAATCAAATATTTGTGAAACAAGAAATGTGTTTTAAGATTGTTAGTCAAAATGCTAAAATCTGAAGTACGAAAAACAACAGTTATAGAGCAATAAACAAAAACAGTATCTTATAGATACAGACAGAGCACTAAAAAAAATAAGTGTGCAATTGGAAATATAAATATTGAGTAGATAAAATAACAGGAAACCAGCAAATAAAATCAAGTCATGTACAAAGTATTTTTTTTTTTTTAAAAAAAAAAACAAATTTGTCCCCTTCGACGATGCTTTGAAGACAAGGACGTACAACTGTTTCCTAGGATACAATGACAAAACCATACAACAACTTATTACGAAATAACTACACCAGCGAACTGGAAACGTAACTTCATTTTATCATCAAAACTTAACGGATGTCAAATGAAAAGCTAGCAATATGGNAGTCATGTAAGATTAATTAACTCAAGAATATAAAGAGCAAAAAGTCTCCAATTAACTTACGAATGTGAAGAGCCAATAGACATTTCTACAATCATGAATAACAGCCAACTAAAAAATATGAAGAGTCAAAATATACTCGTATATTTATGAACCATAATTTTAAATAAAACTTAAAATTTAATTCAAATTTCCAACAATTATGCCCGTCATGTGAATCTTCGTCACTTTTTGCGCACACACATGTATATATGTTGCGCAACGGTTTTGTGGATAGTTGTTGAAATAAGCCGTCATTATTTCTTTTTGTATTCATTTCTCCATCTCCTTTCCTTGTGTATTTTAACCATACGTAAATCTGTAGTATTTTGCCGTCTATTGTTAAATTTACTATTTTACAAAACCATATACACAACATGTAATCTCAATCTTGTACAAGATATGTCAAGATGGGTTTTTCAAAGGAGCAAAGAGAGTCATATCTTTTGATTTTGAGTCATTTTGTAACCTTGAATGATTGAAACCAGCAGATAACACCGAAGAACAACCATCCCTTGTAACGATTAATATTGGCTCGAATATGTAATAAATGATCGACACCAATTACAATTTAGGATTTATTATATTTCAACGTCCATTTATTGTTTGCTCAATTCATCAATCAATGCACTTAAATCATTGTGAGAAGATCCACCTTCTCCAACAACCTTTCTTGCCATTTCCTTCCACTTCTTAGCTCTGCATCTGATTTCCTCCGCCTCTTCACCTACCATTACTCGCCGCACCGCCGTGGACACCGCCGCATTCGCCACCCCTTCGCTGCCGACTGTCCTCCATATTTTATTCCCAACAGAAACACCGGTCTTCAAAACATCAGTCACCAATTTTTCGTTAAAAAACTGTTCTGCAGACAAGGGCCGTCACCATAGGGACCCCGGCGCATATGCCTTCCAAAGTCGAATTCCATCCACAGTGCGTCACGAAAGTCCCTATTGCCGGATGATTTAGAATCTTCAACTGCGGCGCCCATCCTCTAATGATCAACCCTTTGTCTTTCGTTCGTTCCTCGAATCCTTCGGGCATCCAGTCTTCGATTTCATCTTCTTCGTTTTCACATTTTCTAAGTACCCATACGAAATATTGGCCCGATGCTTCGAGCCCGATTCCGATTTCGTGTAACTGAGCATGAGTAAAGCTTGTTCGGCTTCCGAAACAGGCGTAAACAACCGAATCAGGCTCCTTTGAGTCCAGCCATGACTTCCATTTATCTGCATCAACGGCAGATTTCTTCCCCCTGTGTGCTCTTCCTTCATTATTTCCACTGTTGCATAAAAATAAAGGGCCTGTGTTCCACGATCTTCTGCCCAAAACCGTCCTGTAATGATCAGAGTAATCAGGTTCCAGCTCATAAAAACTGTTTACCAAAACACCGTAGCTTCTCCAATCCGATTCTCTCGCTTGCTTTAGAATCCTGGCAAAGTCACTCTCATGTTCTTCGAACTCTTCTGAACATATTTGTGTCCTAAGAAACTCGAGCCGGTGAGGAAGATCAGGCACGAAAAAGGGTTCCGAATCCGAGGAAACATTCTTCAAAGGCTTGTGCCGCTGCATTTGCTCTGCCACACAGAGCGCTAAACAGCTTGTTCCATGGAAAACCAATCTCGGGATATCGAATTTCGCCGCAGAATCGACAGTCCAAGGCAAGAACATGTCTGAAACAATAAAATCTGGCTTGAATTTTTGGACCAGCTCCTCAAATGGTTCTTGCATCATAGCTATGGCTTTACCAAACTGTGAAACTAATTCATCCGTGTTTGCTAGCTCGAGGCTAACGACATGATCGGGTAATCCGGATTCTGGACTTGGGAATTTGATGATTTTTAAACCTATATCGATCCCTGATTCTTGGGTTTCTTTGATGGGTTCTGCAAAGAAAGGAGTGGTGATTATGGTGGCTTTCACACCTCTTGAAATGAATAATTTGGCCATTTCTAGTGAGGGAATCATGTGACCTTGAGCCAACAAGGGAAAGAAGAAAGCATGCAGCTGACCACCCATAATTACGAAAATTTGAAAGAAAATTGAAGGTTTCGAGAATTAGAAAGCAAATATGTTAGCACTCATCAGGTTTTCTATTATCGGATGGAACTGCAAGAGAAGATTGTTCTCCATGACTTTATTTTTTATTGACATATGTTTAAACCTACACTCATAAAATTAGCTAGCATGTATTTGAGTTGGATTACAATAATTTGAAATAATTTGAATTAAGAGTAAGTCTCTTGTGAGACGGTTTCACGAATTTTTATATGTAAGACGGGTCAACCCTACCGATATTCACAATAAAAAATAATACTCTTAGCATAAAAAGTAATACTTTTTCATGGATGACCCAAATAAGAGATCTGTCTCTCAAAATACGACACATAAGATCGTCTCACACAAGTTTTTGCCTTGAATTTTATGCGTTAAAGGACGAGAGAAATTGATATTTTACATATAGTCATAATTAAATAACTGCTTATGTCATACAAATTTGTTGAAAATAATAAATGGATCAGTTACGCCACGTCATCATATTTTTCTTTCACCCTTTATGGGATCCAAGAATTCAAAGTGATATTTGGGTGAATAAACATTGTCAAATTTCATTTTTTTTTTAAAAATATTTGACCAACCTTATTTAAGTATTCAGGAAACACAAATACTAAGACTATTATCAGTTATCACCCACCTGAGTCAATATACATGGGCGTGGATGACATACTTGCTTACGTTAGAGTACGAAAACAGTGTCTAAAAATATTAATTCTTGATCAAAAACCACTTATGTTAGAGTAGGAAAACAGTGTCTAAAATATTAATTCTTGATCAAAAACCACCTATGGAGAGATATGTTGAATGTTCTTCCAGTTTCAGGTGAGGAGGGATCGTAAATTCCCGGAGGATGGCGCGCATGCATGCCCTGATATCGTGCAAGTGTGCTATGTTCATGGATTTTTTTTAATTGGGTAGTCGATTTTGGCCAACATTGATTTATCTTAGAGTAGTTCTTTTGTGAGACGGTCTCACAGATCTTTATCTGTGAGACGTGTCAAACCTACCGATATTCACAATAAAAAGTAATATTTTTAGCATAAAAAGTAATACTTTTTCATGGGATGACCCAAATAAGAGATCCGTCTCACAAAATACGATCCATGAGATCGTCTCACACAAGTTTTTGCCTTTATCTTATACATGATATGGCACATTTTCTTGCTCACAAAGGTCTTTCCAAGTGCACTACTACTCACGAGATCGTCTCATGCAAGTTTTTGCCTTTATCTTATACATGATATGACACATTTTCTTGCTCACAAAGGTCTTTCCAAGTGCACCACTACTCACTCTGTTGATTTTGTTCCATTAAGTATTGGTCGTTTTGTAGTTTTGGTCACATTAAGTTGGTCTTCTCAGTAATTAATGTTCAGTGCATTTTTTTAATCCCGAAAATGACATTAGAGCCAATGGTTTTGGTATTTTGAAAATTAAAAAGGTGTGTGTCATGTTTCAGCTTATTATATAATCAATGGTGATATATGTAAAGACTGACTTGTAAAAAAAATGGCAATATTTACGATTATTTTGGTGAAATTGAAACATTTGGGACTGAATTGGAGAACAAACAAAATACATGGGCATTTTCGATGGAATTTTGAGAGTGTTTTCCGTTTATTTTAATGTAAATATTATCAATTTGGAAAAAAAACTAATTATGAGTGTTCATTCCAGCTAAATGTTTGGGATTGAATCGGGAAATAAATAATACATTCGGGATTGAATTGGAGACTTTTCATGTTGTTTCTAGTTAAATGTTTTAGAATCAATCACACACTTGATTCATGCAGTGCCTGGTTGGGTGCATATTGCGGTACATTTGAAATACATTATATGGGGAAATTGCATATACTACCCCCGTGATATCCCGAGTTGGCATAAATCCCCTCGTGAAAAATTTATCATCTAAAAACTCCCTGTGTTTTTTAATGTTCAGCTCACGCATGCCAACCATGCTTTTAGTCAAACAAAATTTTTTATTGTCCAAAATGTCCCTCCTTAAATAATAAGCTCAATTATTTCATTTTCATTTTTGCTGGGTTGGAATCCGATGAAGCTTTTGCCCTAACCTTCTCGAAACGAAGCGTTGGAGCTGGGAGATGATATTGTCAACGAAGTGCTCTTTATGACCTGTGCTGGGTGATTTTTCATCGATTATCTCAGTAAGTTATTGTTTTTCTAATAAAATTTGTGCTTAAATTTAACTTTTTTCCCTCCTTTGAAATGGGAATTCTCTTTGCGACTTGTGTATGGTAGATCTCCATTGTAAGTTAATGTTTTTTCTTTACAGTATAGAGACATCATGGAATCGACAGTTAGGATTGAGTTGTGGCATGGTGGGAAATTTGATGAGCAGCACAACAACTTATACAGAGATGGTAAGAAATTTGTGATTCCAGATGTTGATCTTGATAGGTTTTGCCTCGATGACTTGTTTGATATGTTAAAAGCGGCTGGAGGACAACAAATGAATGTGGATTTTTTCTTCCAATTGCCGAAAAATGCATTTACCACTGAAATGGTGAAGATTGTTGGTGATGCAGAGATCCGTACGATGTGTAATTTCTTTAGGAATCATAGTGTTATAACATTGTGGTCACAAGAGAATAATTTCACCCCACTGAAAGATGCAATTATTGGTGTTGGATGTAATCCAAGTGATGATACAAAGGCTGGACCACTAGTAATGAATGCAACTGATGATAATGAAGGGGGGACAAGTGAGTCATTTGGGAGTGACCTGATAGATGATAACGACATTGGACTTGATGATGTTTCAATTGGAGATGATGAAGACTCATTAGATGGTAGCTTTCATGAATCTGATGAGGATGTTGATTCAGACTCTTCTACAGAGAATGATGCAGAAGATGATAAAAGAAGAAGCCAATCGAAGCCACATAATGAAAAGGCCACAGAGTGTTGGTATAGCGACATTGAGTTAGAGGATGAACTTATTAGTTTTGTAAGTTCTGATGATGATGATTCTTGTTCAAAACATCATGTCTTCTCTGAGAGAATGAACATGAAAAGGTTTGAACTGGTAGTGGGTATGAAATTCAAAGATGTGCATGAATTTAGAAGTGTTCTTGTTGATTGGACTGTGAGATCTGGAGCGGAGCTAGTATTTAAAAAGAATGAGAAAAGAAGGGTTACTGCAGTGTGCAAGGCTGGATGTGAATGGAGATTGCATGCCAGTTTGGTAATGGGAGGGCCAACATTTCAGATAAAAACTCTTACTGGAAAACATACATGTGTTAGGGCCAGTAACAACAAGTTGGCAACGTATAAATATTTGTCTAAAAGGATTGAAATGATTGTGTGCGAGAATCCTACAATTCCAGTGGACAAGCTTAAAAGACTTATCAGAAGAAAATGTAATGTAGATGTGAGCAAATATAAAGCATACAGGGCCAAGAAAGCTGCTCTAGAAAAACTTAAAGGAAAGTTTAAAGATCAATATCTTAAACTTTGGGATTACTGTGAGACTGTTAGGAAATATAACCCAGGTAGCAAGATTTTAGTGAAAAGGGATCACTCATTTTCTGTGCCTACATTTCAAAGAATGTATTTTAGTCTTCAAGCTTTGAAGTCTGGGTTTTTAGCTGGTTGTCGACCTGTTATAGGTCTTGATGGATGTTTCTTGAAAACAAATTACGGTGGACAACTTCTAGTAGCTATTGGCAGAGATGGAAATGAAAATGTTTTCCCAATATCAATGGCAGTGGTGCAAGTGGAGAATTTTGATAATTGGAGATGGTTCATTAGTGAGTTGTTGGAAGACATCGGATTCGAGAGATGGACATTCATCAGTGACAGACAAAAGGGGCTGTTAGAGGCGCTTAATGAGCTTGCACCAGAGTGTGAACATAGATTTTGTGTACGCCATTTGTACCAAAATTTTGCAAGAAAGCATCCTGGTTTAGAATTGAAAGGAATGTTGTGGGCAGCCGCAAGTACAACAAACAAGAATGAGTTTGCTATGTGGATGAAAAGAATAGAAGCAGCTGATAGAAAGACTTCTCCAGATCATGAGACTGCAGCTGAATGGTTGAACAAAATCCCACCTGCTCATTGGGCCAGGTCTCATTTCCTTATTTCTTCATTTTCCGATGTTATTGTTAATAACATGGTTGAATCTTTTAATAGCTATATTTTGGAGGCAAGAGATATGCCCATAATCTCTATGTTTGAATGGATTAGAACCAAATTAATGACAAGAATTCAGGTGAAGAGAGAGGGAATAGAGAAGTACGGGGGTGAGATTTGTCCTAACATTGTTAAAACATTGAATGAAAACGAACAAAAGAGCAGAAATTGTGTTGTTTTCTTTTGTGGAATGATGGAGTACCAGATTCAGACTCCAAATTGACAAAATGTTGTTGATTTAGCAAAAAAAGAATGTAGCTGTGGGAGGTTTCAACTGTGTGGATATCCTTGTGCACATGCTTGTGCAGCAATAAGAGAACATCGGATGCAGGTTTCTGAATTTGTTCACCAATATTACAAGAAAGAAGCCTACTTAAGGACATATTCTTACATGATTCATGCAGTACCAGGTGAAGATGATTATTGTAAGACAGAATATGAGCCTCTAGGGCCACCCGAGGTGAAGAAAAGAGCTGGAAGGCCTAAGAAAAAAAGGAAAATGGGAATAGACGAGGTACAAAAAACTTCTACAAGACAAGGTTTGACCCACACTTGCTCTAATTGCTTGGAAACAGGCCATAATAAATCTAGTTGCACAAATCCTACGCATTATAGGTCTAGGTGTTATCAGGTATGAGATTGAGATTGTGTTTGTTGATGCTTGAGTAACGAATAAATGACTGACTTTGTCTTCATTTTTCAGGGCTCATCAAGAATTCAAAGCAGGGGAAAAAAGACAAATGCATCCAAGAGTCTCAGAACAATTTCTAATCAGGTATTAATATTGTGCATTATTTACAAAACTCATAGAACTTTCATTTTCCAAAATATTTTCAGGGCACAACTCCTAGTGAGAGTCAAAGAGCAGCAACTTCACCTCCAGTATCACAACATCAATCACTGTATTCAAGCCCATTTCATTCATGGTATACTTTAGTCTCACAACGACATCCATCATCCTCACAGCAAAAACAATCCTCTAGTGCAACAAAACCACCGAAGGCAAGTTCTTCAAGTGCTCATGCTCGTGCTAGTGCTAGTGCAAAGGCACGTGAAAATTTAAGTGCAACCACAAGTGCAAGAACAATTGAAAATGCAACAGCAAGTGCAACAGCAAGTGCAATGGGAAGTGAGAATGTGAGTGCAGTGGCAAATGCATCATGTGGAGGGAAAACTTTGATGTAAAACATTGATATGCTAACAAAGTTCATTGTGTCGTTTTGTTACTTTTGGAACCAGTGTACCTTTGATTGTAAGGAAAACTTTGATGTCAAAACTTGCAAAGTTGACATTTGCAACCTATTTATGTCAATGGTATTTATTTGCATTTCATGTTGCATTTATGCTTTAAAATACTAAAAAAAGATGCAAAATACTAAAATAACAAAGATATAAATCGAAATACTTAATATTTCAGATTACATTAGAGTTGATTGAACAAAGTTTTCATAATCAACAATACATAGTTACTGCAGATTGCATTTACCCCAAATTACAAGCAAAGCACAATAACCCCAAATTACATCAACCTAACACAAGAACCTTACTACTAAATAACTAGCATCCATTACACAAACTCATCAAAGCTTGCATCTGCATTAAGTGTTGGATCGGATTTTTAAAATCTTAAATTGAAGTATCACTTCTTCATTGCCGTTGTCGGGTGAGCTCTCGGTTGCTGGCCTTGGCGTTGAGGTCGATGCATTCCCAGCGTCCATCTCAGACTTCACTTCGGAGGAACCTCCAACATCAACACCTCTTACAATTTCAGGCAAACACCAGCGGAAATAACCACATTTTTTAAAATAACAACAATAATACAGACGTCCCTTCGATGGTTTGGTTTCGGTTTGAACAACTCTAATCTCTGCCCTAACATTGCACTTGCACAGTGGAGTTTGGGGATATTTTACATCAACATTTGGATTCATAATTTTGGATCAATCTAGGGTTTTTAAAATGGGAAATGCAGAAGTCGCGAAATGAAGAAGAAGAAGAGGTCTTCTATTTCTATACTGAACGAGGGCATTTTAGACAAAAAAACTCATACAACAAGGACAATTCGCAACTTTATGCGCGTGTTGTATAAACCATACTGGCGAGGGGGCATAAGCTGGACATTAAAAAACACAGGGAGTTTTTAGATGATAAATTTTTCACGAGGGGATTTATGCCAACTCGGGATATCACGGGGGTAGTATATGCAATTTCCCCTACATTATATATGCATTTTCAAACATACAAAAGAAATATATTCTATATGTCCTTTCAAATATATTTATGTGTCTATATGTTAAAACACTTACGTTTTGATGAGTTAACAAAACTGTTGATCTAATCATTAATTAGAGAGCTTAACTGAACTGAATTAAAAAAGAAACCGATCATTCATTCGTATATATGTTTTCAAAGCAAAATTGTTAATCAGAGCTCTATTGTTGCCTAAGTGAAATTGATATTGAATAATTCGATGGCAAAAGGTAATTGATAGAAGTCAAAGTGATAAAAGGTCGCTGACAAGAGCTGAATTGACCACAAAGCAACTAATAGAACAGTATATCTCGGTAGATCAGTCTAAACAATCGACATTTCTTGAACATCTGCTGAGCATTCCTGAAGAGAAGAACCCAGCTGATGATTGGATAATATCTCGCGTAACAACTTTTTAAGTCCGTTGAATGTCAGAATTCATGAGCACTACCCAAATGGTACTACTTTTCAGAAAAGACGATAAAATGACACAACGATGTTTCATAACGACAATATTTTTTTCTTTGAACACTAAAACTCAAGAAGACCTCCTTCACTAAGATTGTCATGTTCTCCAAAGAGGATTTTGGTGATTGAAAATTAGAAAGCAGGCTCATTTAACTGCACATGCTGATAATGTGTGGTATGTCATCACATATTGACCAACGAAAATCATAAAGGCCAATACAGCTATTGCAATTTCAGATGGTGCACCTCAAATGATTGAAAAGCCACGAAATGATAAGGCTGGTGAAGACAAGAAGAAAACCAACTTAGATAACGTGACTCAGAAAATTCTATAAAAGACATTAGACAAAAATATTTTCAGTAAAATCAAGATGTATTATACTGTTAAAGACATCTGAGAGAAACTGACTCAGTTGTGCTAGGGCAATGACCAAACGAAAGACAACAAATTGTCTGTTGCTTTATAGAAGTTTGATGGTATCAAGATGAATGCGGGGGAGTCTATGTCAGACTTTGATGTACGAGTGAGCAGCATTATAATCGAGTTGGCTGCTCTGGGAAAAAATTATGGAAATCGTGAGATAGCTCTGAAGGTGATGAAGGCATTCCCAGGAGAATGAGATGTCAAAACAATGGGCATGCGTGAATCAAAAGACCTTAACAATATTAAAATGCACGATTTTTTTGCAGACCTTAAGGCATATAAATTTGAACTTGATTCAACAATCGATAGTGAATAGCATCCAAACTGATGAAGGCTTTGGCTGATACATCAATTATCTGTCTGTCTCGAAAGAGAAGACAATCAAGCTTTTAAGCAATGATGCGATGTCATTATTTGTGAAACAATTTGGCAAGTTTTTAAGGAAGAACCAAGGCAGTTTCCAAATACCAAGCAGACACAATAATTACCAAAAGGAGTCGACTGATGAAGACAATGCATGTTTCAACTGTGAGAAAGAAGACTGATCTCATGACAAGAAAACGAAGAAGAAGAAGTTCAAGGATGACAAGTCATTCAAGAAGAGAAGAGACCAGAAGGTACTGGAGGCTGAGGACAGTAAGACCAAGTGGACAGATTCCGATTCTGACCCTCCACTATTGAAAGTGATAAAGATTAGGTGCAGTGCCTCATGGCGGATGTCGAGCTGGATTCCACTAGTGAATATATATTTGATTTTAGCTCAATTGTTTTTACATGAAATGGTCTCATTACTGTACTTCACGATATAGTAAATGAGTATAAGAGACTTTCCCAATCATTCAAAGAAGTTAAAGCAAAACGAACAAAACTAACTGATAGGGATACAGAGCCTAACTAGGAACAGTCAAGTGAAGTGTTCTATCTTAAGGCAGAGATTGAAAAGCTCAAGACTGAGAATGAGCAAGTACAGGTTGAGCATCGGCAATTAATTTCTAGATTCAAAAAAGACGACCGTTACAGGAGATGTCAATATATACATTAGTTAGGATTACTTGAGAACTCTCTCTCTCTCTCCTCCGAACTTCAACTTTTCTATCAGTCTAAGCAAATTTCTTCGAGTTAAAAGAAATTTTTTAGAACCCAACTGATCATATCAAGCACAAGCTTATACTTGGTGATTTTATCATTAAGGATCAATTTATGCTTAGAATTTCATGAAAAATAATTGTAATTAAAAGTAAGAAGTCTTACTGTTCATATTGTTTAAGTTTATAAAATACTAAGAGTTTTAGTCATGTTGTATGGTAAATCCTATTGTAGTAGACAGTTGCAAAGTGTTGTAATTGTCAAAGTTTTTTAATGAAATCATTCTGCATAGAAGAAAAGATGACGTGTGAGTAATTCAAGTCTCCAAATATCTAGAAATAAACATGTGTTATTTACATTTCAATTAGCCTATTTTTTGCTCAATATTTGATAGCCCAACTGCTTTTACCATAAACCATTTTGTTGTGCTCATCCCTTATCAATTAACATTTTTCCGCGCAATAACCAACTATTGGCTTATTGATACTTTACCGACGAGAATTACATTTCAATATTGTTAACCCAACCGAAATATTTCCAGAATTTATTGAGATTATTTATTCAACACCTCTAAATCAATCTCCACCATATGTGTATTAATTATAACTTAATTTATTTTCACAAATGAGAGCTCATGAAAATATTGAAATAATTTTGAGAGACAATAATAAATTTTGCAATATAAATTTTATAAAAAAAAACTATATTATTAAATTATACAATACACGTGAGTCACTATTAATACTAATTTTATTAATTTTGTAATATAGTTTTTACCGGGAAAAGGACTTGATCTTTTCAATCAAAAAATCAATATCACTAAAGGAAGAGCAAGTGGCGGAGCCAGAAATATGGCTCCGTCCGGACTGAAATTTTAAACTCTAAAATCTTATAATATTTTAAATTGATCTATTCGGGCTAATATCAAATTATTTCAAAATTATACAAAATTTACATATATATTTTTTTAAAAAAAAATTGGACAACCCGGATTAAAGCCCGGGAAACGAAGCTTATAGCTCCGCCCCCCGAAGAGCCCCCTTCCTCCACCGCCCTCCTTGCCTCCACCGCCAGACCCTTCGCCCGCCGCCTCATTTCTACCACATCACTGCCGTCATCGCCGATCAACCTACGGACCGCCGCCTCCACCTTCTCCCTCCCCACCACCACCTTCCTCTCCATATTCCACGAAGCCCACTCCTCGCTCCCCACCCTCTACCCAATCTTCAACACCTCAGCCACCAGCTTCTCATTATAAAACTGCTCCGCCGAAAGAGGCCACGTGATCATCGGCACGCCAGCGCAAACGCCCTCGAGCGTCGAATTCCATCCGCAATGGGTCATGAATCCTCCAACTGATTCATGTTCCAAGATCAACAACTGTGGGGCCCATCCCTTGATGATCAATCCCCGTTTAGAACTCGAGATTCTCTCTTCAAATCCATCTGGAAAGCGTTTTTTAGCCTCTCCATTCTCTTCGATTCCAAGAATTTTTCCGACTACCCATATAAAACTTTTCCCCGATGCTTCAAGTCCTGAAGCAAGTTCGTATATCTGCACACTGCTCATTCGAGCTAAACTGCCGAAACTTACGTAGAGAACCGAATTGGGTTTATGTGAATCAAGCCAATTCAAGCAGCTATACTTATCAATGGCGGATGGCTGCCCTCTTTCCGCCTTGTCCTCTTGATTCCTGTTGTATAAAGAAACAGGCCCCACCATCCAAGTTTTTTTCCCGGTTACATTTCTGTAATAATCCACATATGCTGGCTCCAGGGAGTAGAAGCTATTGATCACCTGTCCGAAACTGTTCTGCTCAGATTTCTTGGACTTTCCAGGGAATTCGATTCCATTTCTGAGGAAAATCGGCAGCTGGGATCTACACAGTTTTATCTTATCCGGAAGTCCCGGCAACAAAAAAGGCTCCGAATCAGATTCCACTTTGTTATGCGGCAAATGGGTTTCAAGAACGTGGTCACAGCATCTGGAAAAGCAGCAGTTTCCATTGAATATAATTCTTGGAACTCCAGTAGCGTCGATGACATCAGCAGCCCAGCGGTGGAAGGTGTCGACGATAATGCAGTCGGTGCGGCGGCTGAGGAGGAGGTTGTGGAGTGGTTCTTGAAGGCATGAGGTATCAGTAAACGGCGGCGCAGACATATCGGTGGTCTTGAGGACGGCGGAATCAGGCGGCAGTTGGAGGGTGTGGAGGTGGATTTGGAGGCCGGATTCTTGGTCTCTTTGGATGGAATTCTGGAACACGGCAGCATCGTTTGGGATGGTGAGGATAACGGAGTTAGCGCCGTGCGAGGCGAAGAGCCTGGAGAGATCAATCATCGGGATAAAATGGCCGCCGCCGACGAATGGAAAGAAGAAGATGTGGACCCGCTGCCGACAGGATTGGGAAGCCATGAAAGATGAGTGATCGAGGCAACACAAGGGTTCAATTTTCCTCGTATTATTTATTGTTCACGATGCTGCATAATTAGTGGGCCCCATTTGAGGATATTTTATATTTTATTTTCATTTTTTCCTCATATAACTCCTACGTATTCCGTTAATCACTTTTAATTTATTTATTTATAATATAATCACTTGGAAATCTCCATTTTAAGAAAAAAAAATATAACACAAGCAATTATTTGAAAATTAAAAATATTATACATATGAACAAGCGCATAATACCTACTTGCTATTTTGCATTTGCACACGTACCCACACTACATTTTTTTAATAATTATCGAAAGATTAAAGTGAAATTTAACAAATTATCGAAGAACAAAATTACTATTTGAATTGTTGTAATTAAAAACAAATAAAAACAAAAAAATAATATTGATATCACATAAGAACAAAATTAAATTGAAAGAGCCAAAAACATACCAAAACACCATTTTTGTTTTTATTATAAAAATTCTTAATAATAGTAATAGATATCTCGTGTGTGTCACAATGCTAGTCATCAATAAAATCTAAATTATAATGATCATACTTCCACAAAGTCCAATAAATGTGTTCATTTTAACGTAATCGAATTCCTCGAGAACAACTTCATAATGTAAACAAAGTCTACAACCAATCTCCAGTCTCAAACAGGATACTAGATTCTAACTAAGGAATTTCTTTGCAGACGCCACACAAGAATCTTGAAGCATCTTCAAAAGCTTGCTCATCCCTTCGCATATCGCGATTGCTAAGGACCGTAAATATAGCTAGTAATCCCTCAAACCCTCCCACAACATGGGGATATAGCAAACCCAATCCAATAATGGAAAATCGCGCTGATATTTCACATACCGATGATACAGATATGGAGGGGAGTCGTCACATTTTCTCGTTAGCCTGCTTAATCTGAAGGGCAGCTTGAACAACATTGCCCCGAGTAATAATTCCAATCTATCATATAGAAAATTGAATGTTACGTTCTCAAAAAAAAAAAAATTGTAAGAGTTCTGTTTTGCTAATATATGTAAAATGAGAGGTAGAATAGGATGGATAACATTACCAACTTCCCTTCACCATCAACAACTGGTAGCCGGCGGTACTTCGTTCTGAGCAATAACCTAGCAAGTGCAAGAAATTGCTCAAATTACGATTTAACGTACGAGCAAATAAATATACCCACACTTTCTCCAAGCCTCTCTACTCTTAAAAATACAATGACAAGGAAAAATAAGAGAAGCTGACCAATGATTGAATATTAATAATAAAGGTAGTTTTTCTACAGACAAACGTGCTGGATTCAAGTCACATTAGACGCAAGATCGTAACGCGAAATATTAGAGTTACTTATTTTAATGCAAGGCTCCATTCTGTGAAGTATCAGAAAGGAATTGTGGGGTATATTACCAATTCAAGATCTTTTTTATTCACCACCCTAATTCAACTACTCTTCTTCTTTTTTCTTATTGTCTCCAACCATCGTTTTTAAGTAAAAAATAATAAATGACGATAATCTTTCCCTTTCATCATATTATGTACCGATCCAGGTCAAATCTGAAGGTCTTCTAATATACCAAGTACTTTTTCATCATAACTGCTAGGCATCAGACAGTATGCCCAAAAAATGCCTCTTTCCCACAAATACATAGAAACTAGGGGTGTTCATCGGTCGGTTCGGTTCGGTTTTCGGTTTTTTATTTCGGTTTTTTCGGTTTTCGGTTTTAGAAATATATAATCCGATATCCGAACCATTTTTCTTCGGTTCGGTTCGGTTCGGTTTTCTACCAAAACGGTTCGGTTATTTCGGTCGGTTAATTCGGTTTTAGAATAATTATTTAAATTAATAATATAAATATATTGTAAAATATAATATGTTAACTTTCTACATGTTTTCTTAGTAAAATATTTAAATATAAGGTTTAAATTAATTAAACAAACAACAATCAACTAAAAATTGTTCAAAATTGTTCTTCATTCACTAAATATTATATCAAAATATATAATATAAATAAAAATATAAAAAAATTATTAATTTAATGATATTTCGATTTTTTCGGTTTGTTCGGTTTTGTCATATATAATCCAAAACCGAACCAAATAAACTTCGGTTTTAACATTTATTTCCGAATTACAAAATTCGGTTTTCGGTTCGGTGTTCGGTTTCTTTGGTTTGGATTTTCAGTTTTTTCGGTTTTATCCGAAATTTGAACACCCCTAATAGAAACTACTACAGGCCCTAAAACCAATTACCCACAGTTTAAATAGGACAACCGCATGGACAACACAACCTTCAAGTCATACAAAAAACGTTAATTAGAGGTCCAATCAGACTGGAATTTCTTTGTCCGCTGGAAAAATTATTTCTCCGAAGTGACATTATTGCACCTTTAACACATATGAGATCCCTCCAGTTTTATGATTTTCTCTATTAATCCATGCCAAAGTTCAGTACCTCAGAAGTCACAAGGTTCACCTTTAAATTCGATGGATCTTGTGAGACAACTTTGAATGGACATTACAGAAAAAAAGGCTTTATCTCCAAATTTCATATCTATATCAATGGAAGTATTGTACTGTCATTCTTAAAATGGATGATAGACACTCGCAAATAGTGATTCGTAATACAGTTTTTGTCCGACGTGAATGACCCAGAACGATGCTCAGTAATAATTATTGAAGCATTAAAAAAGAGATGCAAGAACAAGGGCAAATACCTCGCAGCATCCTCAAGATTGGTGTTTTCACGCACAGAAAGAGGGGTGGGAGTCATAACGTCCCCAACAACCTTCCCACTAGTTTTACCTAGTAGCCTCTGAATTTCATTGAATGTCTGCCATGATATGAAGTATTAGAAACTGATGAGAATATCCCAATCAATCAGCTCAAAGATGCTCACGAAACAGTATTAATTGGAGCAGCTTAAGTTCATTCTCACAGCATATCTATTTCAATACAATGAAAATACATAAGAAACAAGTTCAAAGAACATCAAATGGTCCGAGAGTTGTAAAGCATGCGGCATGCATCATCACATGAAATGTTGAAATTAAAACACATGAAGAACCGACAAGTTCATGGACTGCAGTCTTGCGCTCTAATGACAGGAGAATTCTCATCTAATCGGCCGTGAATAACATTTGACCAATTAAATATGATTAACTTGAATATTCTGCTAATTCTTTAGTCCTGTAGAGTCTAAAAGTAATTTTTTATTGGCGTATCATGTATACTACCAAGTAAAAACCACTTTTCACATATTACAAAATTCATAAAAATGATTCCTTAAAAAAATATCATAAAAATGAAAATTAGGCAGAGATTGTGCTAAATACTTGTAGCATCTTGAGTATAAAGCTCATATTACGTGGGTATCTACAAGACCAGAATGTGGTGCTTGAATATTATATAAAGTAGAGATCTCAAACAAAGAAATACGAGTTTCCCGTACTTTCCAGGTACTGTCGACATCTGGAAACATATTTGTCTCTTGTTGACCGCCACCTACTTGCAGAAGAGAATGTGACATGATTAGATATCATTACTTATGTAAGGTACCGAACTTGTGAAAGACATATCCACTTTTCTACTCAATAGAAGAAAAGAGTATAGAGGTAATCTTTATAAGATCTATAGCATAATAAAAAGCTATTGCACGATGCAGAAGGTATAGTATCCCTTGTGAAACAACTCAAAACCTACAGATTTAAAAAAACGGTGTTGAGCCAGCATTTGGTCATATGTACCGTGTTCTTTCTTTTATGTAATTTGGAACAAATTTTGGGGCAGGGAGATGTGAACCTGTTGCACTATAGAGTAATTCCTTCATGCTACCACATCACCCCCTGTTTTCTAATATATAACTTGGTCATTGAGATTAACTCTCCATCTAATCAAGCACACACCTTAGAATTCTAGGAAAATTAGCTAAAACTCATATTCAATGGTACCTGAAATGGAGTCAAGTGCCAACAAATCATAGTCAGAAACCACACCAACCTGCATCAAACACCTTAGAATTGGTTAACTTGAGTAATAAGAAAATCCTTATTTAAAACTAAATGAAACAAACCCTCAAAGAAGTGCAAAAGAATTGACGAACTCCGGGAAAAAATCTTTCATTATTAAAACTCGCAAATTGAAACTTCGACGAAAACCTTGAACCATGACATCTAATGTAAACGCCACCCAATCAAGCATTTACAAAGCAAAAGATGTTCGTTCCTTGTAGCTCACAAGTCACAATATCTAATGCACATGGATGGTGGAAATGTTGCGTGCAAAAAATTATGCGCATATATGAAAAACATGGTATTACCAACTTCCAATTGTCATCAATCACAGGAAATCCAGTAATTCTTTTCTCAACAAGAGTCTCTAGTGCTGTACATCCAAGAAAAAACATTATAATCAAAGAAGAAAAAAATAACATTCTTAAACCAAATAGAGGGTCAGCAATACCTTCAGAGACAGTAGTTGAAGGTCTTACCACATACAAATGCTCTTTAGTTGTCATAAAATCACCAACAGTGTAAATTCCTTCTCGTGTCTGTCAGATGACAAAGATGAGCACCAGGCAGGATTTAAACTAAAAAAGAAATCATTTACATGACGATAACGCTTCACCAAACAACTTTTCAAGGGTATAACTACAGGGTTTCATCAATTGGTCCTCTTTATTATGAACTAAATTTGGGTTCAAAAGTTGCGAAAAAATTACACCATTTGGCAGCATATGGAAGCAGAGAGTAGAGACTGCGTGCTATTTTTAGAAGATTGTGCTCTCTATATCGAGACAACGTTTCTTACTCAGATGGCCATATTCTCAAGCATAACAATCGTTCTAATGAGTTTCACCCACTCCAAACAAGAACATAATTCACTTTCTCTGCCTAGATTTCAAAACCCGATCCCAATAATTTCCCTTCACAACACCTCACATCGGGGGAAATATTGAAACCTAGTACCCCTTCTCTGATTAAGAGATCCAAAAGCACACAACTTTGTCCGATGACCGATCCACGTTTATAGGCTTCCATTCAGCTGACCATAGTCATAAATTGAAAGCAACATGCCAAAAACAGCACACAGGAATTTCAAACCAACCTAAAAGTGTTTAACCAGAAACAAAACAGATTCTTTCCCGAACAACTTACGGGGACGGAATTAGCGGTACCGGCGGCGTTCTGAAGATTCTGGGACCGTCGAAATCGAGAATCACGATGCCACTGGCGCCATCGGACGCAGATAGATGAATCAACAGCAACGGCGGGCTTGGGGAGGCCGGAATTGGTATAGTACATGAGGGTGCAGGGTGAAGAGTGGCAATGGACGGTGGAGATTGCTCCCGGAAGAAGAGCAGTAATGGAGTCCATTATTAGGAAACGTCGATTGGTAAGAAAAAAGAAGGGGAGAAATAAGAATAATATCCTCGTTGAGTCGGCCAAGGGCGTGTTTGATGTGCAAAAGTATAACTCCCTTTCTTGAAAGGGTCGTTTCCTGTTCACTTTACCACACGTGACTTTGCTCCAACGTAACTCCAGCGTTTCTTTTAATTTTGGTCATGAATTTAGATGTGTTATTTTTACGAGAAATTAGCTTTCAGTCTTCAGTATTAGATTTTTTTTGTGTTCAGTCTCTGTGTACTTTTTTAGTACCACATTTCCACATGAAATGTATCACATTTTGTATGACATAGTACCACAATTTTCTGGGTAGGGAGTGAACCCAAAGAAATATTTTGATTGGGGATTTTTCACCAACTTCCTATTTTTTTTATATATTTATTTTTATTTAATTTTTTATCGTTTAAATAAATATAATTTTTTATATAATATTATGTTTCTAAATTTTTTTAAAAGTGTTCTGTGAATTTTGATATATTGATTGTTTGTAATTTTTATTAATATATATCTTAATTGCAACTTCAATATAAATATTTTGTAAGATACCATAAAAACGTTCGAAAATTTTAAAGAAATTTATTAAANAATAACACCATACATGATTTGTTTCGTAGGATAAAATTTTTATGCTCAGTTTTTGAGATCAGGGTGGAATTATTATTTGAGAAATTGAGTATACCTAAGATTAAGGAGTTAAAAGCGTTTAAAATGGGTTTTTATAATATAATATACATAAAATAAATATTTATAAATCAATCAAAGAAAGATAAAGTTTTTTTGTTTCACGTGAAATATGGTAAAAGTACGAAGGTGAAATTTTGTTTTGATTTTTTTTTTTAATGATATGAAAATCCGTTAGTCATTATTTTTAGGTGTTAACCAAGTAAATCGTACTGAATAAATCATATGTGACATGTTTATCAGATAAAATATTGATATAGAAAATCGAATTACTTTTGACTATTGATCAAACGCACGACTTGTGTACCAATTCGAATACACTTGGACAAGTTAGATTCTTTCTTGTTATTATATTGGGAGGTTGATTTTGCAAATTTAGCCATTTTGAACACGTATGCATTGTTTTTTGTTGAAAAATGAAATGTTGACAATGAAATGAAGGGAACAAGTGTATGCAAGAAATAATTGGAAGTTGAATAGTTGACATTTGACAAACCCGCCGTGAACAACTTCTCCTTTTTGCACAGATGAGGCCAATTGCTGTGGCTCCTACAACCGCCATTCACATGTGGGATTGATGAGTAATTCAAATATTATATTTTTAAAATATAATATTTAAAATTTATTAGGAATTCACAATTTCATTGGTTTATATAACAATTTTTATTTAAGAAAAATATAAAAAAAAAGAGAGTATAATATTGAAATAAAGAGTTACATTATTCAAACATGGATCATACAATGGACACATAGGCAATATCCTGGCTTTCAATTGAAAGCTACTAATTTATCTTTGATCTGGAGAAACCAATTTCAATTCTTGAAAGGCAGGTGGCAAAGAAGAATATAAGCAGTTGTTTAGTAGCTCACACACCAATTTCTTTGGTTATATTTAATATTAGAACATCGTTTGGTTCGAAAAATGATAGACGGATGATATACAATATATGGATATCCATAGTCCATATATATAAATAACATAAAGATTTATAACTATAATCTTCTGGCAAACTTGAGTAGAATGTTATATGAAAATTCATGCATAATCTTCTTTATCATCAAATAGTGTTTAGGAAAGTAATTAGTTAAAATGTAAAAATGATCAAAAGCAAGACCTTTTACCAAACATGTTATAGACACAAAAGTAAGCACGCCAATTATGGACTCCTCTGAATTCACACTGAATGAGACCGAAGCCGATGGGATGTAACACGAGTAGAGCGAAGCTTGTGCCGTCCATTCCAAAACAAAAAAGCAAAATTGGGGGAGAACATTCATGAGAGGAAGTTATTATGGGTAGTTGACAAAATAATATTGATCAAATATTTAAAAAAAAATGATCTTAATATGTGTATTTTGTCGGCAAAATTAATGAAGTGGTGGAGAGAAATCATTTATTGTTGGTTGTGAAAAAAATGAAAATGTCTATCAATTAATATGAAACTGTTGTGAAAAAGTAAAAATTTACGGTAAAAAAGTAAAAATCTCAAACTCTCAAAATTATCACACTACACACTTTATAATATTTTTCTCTCAACTCAATTGTGATTTTCTTCACAAATGAGATATCTATTTATAGAAAATTTTACAAATAATCCAAAAATAAAATACATCATTACCTACATCATCACACACTAATTTTCAATAATCAACACCTAATTTTACCTAATTTTCAACATTCAACATTCACATTTTCAACACAAATATTTAACACATTTTTAAATAATTTTTCAACACTCCCCCTTGTGATGATGATCATAATGATTGTATACATTACGTGTTTTTATACTGCCTCGTTAAAAACCTTACTAGGAAAAACCCATTGGGATAAAAACCATAGTAAGGGAAAAAGAGTGCAGTCACGTAAACTCCCCCTCATGTTGACACGAACAATTCTTCACAAATTTCGTAGATTGCGCANGTTTCACAGTAATGAGATAACTCTATAAATAGAACTCCTTCATCTTATTTTATATTATACCTTCATCGAGTTCTTTCTCTTATCTTATAACATTTGAGTTTTTAGTTCTATAATAATTGTGAGGTGTTTGTTCTCTTGTATTAAGATAGTATGTGTTCTCTTTGGAAACACGGTGAGTGGTTGACACCATAAAATATTATAGTAAAATTCTTTTCATTTTTCTCATGGTTTTTACCTTAATAATTTTTAGAGATTTTTCACGTAAATCTCGCTGTCCTGTTTTATACTTTATTTTCATATTATTATCTCAAGTTGTCGCACGTGAGACCAACAAGTGGTACCAGAGCCATGATTTAAAATTTCTTAAAATTACGACTATGCTATATAGTTGCAGCCTAAACTGATCTTCCACATCAGAATTTTTTTTTTGAATTTTTTTTATTAAGGCGTGATTATTTTGTCCAGATTACTAAATTGTTATAAGCATAATAACAGGCAGATACAATATAACAAAGTTCAATAGAAGCAATTTTATGTTGTGAAAAATAAAAATACAAGCAGTTTTAAGAAAGAAAAATTGTTTGACGGATATTGGAGATAGACCGACGGAAATGAAGGACGATGAAAATTGGAATGAGATGAATGACAATGTTGTTGTCAATTTACACTTGGCTATAGCAGACAAAGTATTGTCAAGTATCACTGAGATAAAGACTGCAAAAATTATCTGGGATACTCTGACAAAGATGTACGAGGTTAAGTCACTACACAACAATATTTTCCTAACGAGAAGACTTTATACTAATTCTCATCGATGACCGACCATATCAACACTCTAAATACTCTATTTGCCCAACTCACTTTTATGGGGAATAAAATAGAGGAAAATGAACGTGTAGAGCTTCTACTTCTAAGTCTACCGGATTCATATGATCAACTTATCATTAACTTAAGCAACAATATTCTTATGGGCTATCTAAAATTCGACGATGTCTTAACTACAGTTCTCGGAGAAGAAAGTCGGCGTAAGAATAAAGAAAATAGGTTGGTAACTTCGAAGAAACATGAGGCTTTACCGATGATAAAAGGAAGATTATGGACCGCGACTTCAGCGAGATCCAAAGACGAGGTAGATCGAAGTCGAGAAGAAAGAAGAAAAATATTTACTGTTTTGAATACGGCGGTAAATGACACTGCATCAAAAGACAATTCACGACAGCTTACACACATCAACATAATGGAGTGACAGAGCGGATGAACAAAACCTTGTTAGACAGAACAAGAGTTATGTTAAAGATTGCGGGTCTAAACAATCTATTTTGGGCGAGAGCAGTAAAAATCGTTTGTTATATTATCAATCATTCTCTTTCAGTGGCGATTGATCTGAAGACTCTGATAGATATGTGGACTTGGAAGTCAGCTTATTATTCTCATTTACATACATTTGGAAGTCATGTGTACGTTCTATACAATGATTCAGAAATATCAAAGTTTGATTCAAAATCCAGAAAGTATATCTTCTTGGGTTATGCTGATGGAGTAAAGGAGTTTGGTTTGTGGGATCCTACTGTTCAGAAGCTTGTCATCAGTAGAGATATTATATTCGATGAAGATAAAGTATAGGGAGACAAAGACACACTTAATTCAGGTTGAAAATAAGACAGACGAAAATAAAATTTCTTGTGAAGCAGTACCAGAGCACGAGGAACAAGAACATGTTGAGTCTGATTTTTTTCAATATGAGGCAATCAACGATAGAAGACCACGCGGTTGGCTTTCAAATTATGTCACTGAAAGCAATATTGCATATTGTTTATTATCATAAGATTGTGAGCCTTCGAGTTTTCATGAGACTACTCAAAGCTCGGATATATCCCTGTGGATGATATCAATGCAGGAAGAATTGGAAGCATCAAACAAGAATAAAACTTGGGATCTTGTTACACTACCACGAAGGAGAAAACCATTGATAACAGATAGGTCTATAAAATCAAGTGTGATAACAATAACCAAGTGGAGCGGTATCGTGTTAGATTGGTGGTAAAAGAGTATGCTCAGAAAAAAGGCATTGACTTAAATGAGATATTTTCTCATGTGGTTTAGCTTACAACAGTTAGAGTAGTGTTGGAATTGCATGTGGTGTTTGACATATATCTAAAACAGTTAGATGTGAAAACTACATTTCTTCATGGAGATCTTGAAGAAGAAATCTATATGCTCCAACCAGAAGGTTTTACAGAAAAAAGCAAAGAGAACTTGGTTTGCAGGTTGAACAAATCCATACACGGTCTCAAACAGACGCCGAGATGTTGACACAAGATATTTGAATCCTACATCATAAGCCTAGGATACAACAGATTGAGTGTAGACTTTTGTACGTATTTCAAGAGGTCTGGTGATGATTATATCATTTTGCCATTATATGTAGACGGCATGTTGGTAGTAAGCCCCAACAAAGATCTGGTCCAAGGATTGAAGGTACAGTTGGCTAGCGAATTTTATATGAAGGACTTGAGACCAATAAACAAAATTCTAGGGATGTAAGTTCAACAAAACAGAAGTAACAGAAAGATTTGTCTTTCCTAGAAAAATTATTTGAAAAAAGTCTAGCAATGCTTCAACATGCAAGTTAGTAAGTCAATCTCGACCCTTCTTCTTGTTAATTTCAAGTTATCCTCCGAAATGTGTCCTAGCAGTAAATCAGAGAGGATGGAGATATCTCGAGTACCATATGCATCAACGGTGAGAAGTTTGATGTTCACCATGATTTGTACAAAACCAGACATTGCTCACGCAGTGGGAGTAGTTAGTCGATATATGGTGATTCCTGAAACAGAGCATTGGATCATTGTTAAGAGGATCCTTAGATACATTAAGGGTGCCTTAAATGCTGCATTATGTTATGGAAGATAAGATTTTATACTCAGGGGTTATGTCGATTCAGATTATGAAGGTGATCTTGATTAGAGAAAATCTACTACTGGTTATGTGTTAGAACTTGCAGAGGGAGCAATAAGCTGTGTTTCAAAATTTCAAACAGTTGTGAGTTATCTAAGATGGAAACAGAATATATGGCAGCTACTCAAACTTGCAAGTAAGAAATATAGATTAAAAGGTTATTGGAAAAAATCGAGTACAAACAAGAATTTCCTTTGTTTTGTGATAGTCAGAATGTCTTGCACATCGCTAGGAATCCAGCCTTTCATTCCAAGACTAAGCACATTGGAATTCAATTTCATTTTTTGCGAGAAGTAATAGAAGAAAGAAGTGCAGATATGCAGAATATTCATAGAAAAGACAATGTATCTGATTTTCTGACCAAGCCAGTGAATACTGATAAGTTTGACTGGTGTAGATCCTCAAGTGGCCTAGCTAAAACATAAGCAGCAGAGAATGACAATATTGAAATGATGTGTGGAGATGTGTTTGATTCTCAATCAAATCTTCAAGTGGGAGAAATGTCGACAAACTTAATGCAGTGGTTGGAGCAAATCATTTATTGTTGGTTGGGAAAAAGATGGATACGCGTTTCAATTAATATGAAACGTGTTTCACATTAATGATCTCATTTCGTATCATCCCTTCATCTTGTTCTTTCTCTTATCTTATAGTATTTGAGTGCTTATTTTTATAATTATAATATTTGTGATGTGTTTGTTCTCATATATTAAGAGAGTGTGTTTTCTTTGGAAACACAGTGAGTGGTTATACACTATAAAATATTATAGTGAAATTTTTTTCATCTTATCCGTGGTTTTTACCCTAATAATTTTTATGAGTTTTCACGTAAATTTCGGTGTCCAGTTTTATACTTTATTTTTATATTGTTGTCTCAAGTTGTCGCACGTGAGACCAACATATTTAAAAATGTTCGAATACATTTGGAGAGGTTCATTTTTTTTAAAAAAATGAACATATCTTGTTATCTTATTGATAGATATATCAAACATAAGGAGAGGTGAAGGGATTAAAGGGGAAAAGGGGGAAATTTACCAAAAAGCCCAATGATTATAGGATGTGTATTTTTATTTAATCAGGTTGTCGAATCAATTTCAAGTTGGTGTGATCACACATAAATGTAATTTTTAAAGGAGATTATGATGCTTAGGCAGTAAATAATTTTGTAAATCATTCTTTAATTTTACCATCAACTATAATATTAATCATATAACACATGATTATTCACATGGGATTCAGTAGAAACTCCATTGTAACAAACTCCTGAATCTAAAAAAAATCATTGGAAAGCGACGCGATCATTTATGATGATCGAGATTCAGATAGTTTGAACATTCAACAATTTCTAAGAATACATCAACACTGCTCTCAACTCATGAATGCAACCAAAATTTTTATACGCGGCAATAACATATTTTTAGTGCATTGTAATGTAAGGGTAAAATAAAATACGCAAAAACAGTTCCCCGATTGAAGATCTTATGTCCCATCTGGTTCCCTCCTGCGTGAGAATCAGCTCGATGGTGCTAAAACTTGAGGGAAAAAAAATTTCGCTCTCTTCTTCTGTGAGGTATAAGTGATCCAACCTCGAACATTTTAATCTGAATCCGGATCACCATCAACAATCTCTGGGATTGAATCTGTAGATTCATTGTCTGATTCTAAAGTTGTGCCTCTACTTTTTTCTGAACGTGATAAAAAAGCAGATAATCTTTCGACTATTGGAGAAACATTATCATTCTTGGTCTCCGACACAAGTTGTTCCGACGTAGAAGCGTTCATCTCATCTTTGGCAGATATCCCATTATCAAGATTACTTTTAGCTGTTTCTTGGCCGAATTGTATGAATGCAGCACGTTCTGCAATAACCGCTTCAGATTGAACACCGATAAGCAGATTTGATGACGTCGTTGACACACTCTCTCGTCTTTGTTTCTTGGTGGTTTCCGAGATCCGTGGTGATTCGACTGTAAAATCATTCCCACTAACCCCCATTTTCTCAGATGGACTGTTAGTTGACACAACTAAATCGTTTTCCTGGGAAAGAACGGGAACAATTGTACCTACTGTGGTCGTAAGAGGTTCTGTGGCATCATTAGCATTCTTGTGTGTTTCAGTGTCTTGCATTTCCATTTCATCATTGCCAACCCAGTTTTCATACAAGTCATCATTTTCTGATTCAGACTCAGATGGGTCTATCTCTTGTATCCCGACTTGAAATGTGGACAGATGGCTTCTATCGGGAAACTTGTGGCCTTGACCTTTATAGTCATTAATTCTCAAACTGGTGTCTAATATAGGATAGGTCCTCGGGTGTATAAGCCCGTCCAATGCATGTCCACAGTAGTCAGCGAGCTTCGTTCCTCTTTCTTGGATTCCTACAGTACATTCAACTTTCAGAATCTGGAAGCAAGTAAAATGAGGGGAATCAAATCATAGTATAGCACGGCAGAACCACGTAACCGGTACTGGGGTGATGATTTGGTTAAGCTTATGTGGACATAGAAAAGTCAAAAGTTCTGCCAGAATAGCCGTGAGAAAATTTTCTGCTAAGTCAATTTATCAAAAAATGTAACAGAAATAACAACTTTAGATGATGTTCCTTATTAGGACAATTTCAGCATGAACTGCAACAAGTCTGATGAGTATGCCTTTCCACTTTTATGCCTTAGAAAATATACAGAATGGATCACCTGAACGGAAAAGTTCCAGACCCGATGCAAAATGTGATGGGCAAGTACGTCCTGGAGAAATAAGAGATGCATAAAGCGCCCGTAATGAAGCTAGTTGAAAGTCCGTCCAGACAAGGCTTGGATCACTAGCAATGAAGACATTTCTTTCTTCCTTGGACCATCCTCCTTCACAAGCATTCGCAGCTATAGAAATAAGAAGATGATCAACTTTTGGTCTCCAGCTATCAGATTTCAAATAACCACCCTGGTAGTGACAATTTCAGTAGTTATATATTAAAGATAAACAAAGAGAAGGTCAGAAAGCTGTAACTGATGTCAGTTTATTTAAAATAATAAAATTCCAACTCAATTGCATTATTTGTAATAAATTCAATATATTTTGAGTGGCTACATCATTATGAATGGTGAGCTCAAACTACAGCAAATTGCCCATTTGAAAATGATAAAAAGTAATAATATTATCAAACCTTGAGAATCATCCAAGCGAGATAATGAAATTGTCATAGAGAGGCAACAAGAACTCGGATAAATAGAAACAGATCCTGATTAGAAAAACAAAATTGAGAAATGCATTTAGAAAAGACTACCTGGATTATGTTTCCTGCTGTGATTTTACCCATGACAGGTGTTCTATTATTCTATATTTATTTTTCAATGTTGGTATATTGGGGTAAGCTATTAATTTACAGTGTTCCGTAATATGGTTATACAAGGAGATGGCATTGCACAACAAATTATCTTCAACTTGGAGGTTATTGGAAAATTTTGCAAAGTGACTATGCCAAAATCTGGTTTAGGTCCTCATAAATAACAAATACATTGAGGAGATTTCAAATTTATCAAGAAGTACTTGTAGGAATCATATAAAGCCGGGGTCTTTCTAAGCTTTGAATGACATTGATCTAGATTATCGAGACCCTAGTAAAATAAACGAGCCACTTTTGCAAAAATTAGACCACCTTAATCAACCAGTTTTTGTCAAACAGAATTATCATGAAGAAGAAAAGGGTCAATGTTTCTTGTTCCTTTCATCAGAAACTAGGTTCCCTTAGTATACAAGTTAATGTTCGACTACATTTTCGTAGAAGCTTTGCATTAGTTAGCTAATCCACCGTTCTCAGTCAAGTCAGTCATCAGATTCACTAAACCAAATGATCACAAACAGGATATCATACTCACACATGGTCATAAACAGGATATCATACTCACACGAGAAAAATTGAGGAAAAAAAGGAAGAGAAATAATAACTAGTGATATGCTCATCATCATCAGATCAGACACATACCACAGCAAGAAGAGCTTCTAACAACTCCAATGCAGCTATCTTCACAGATGTCGGAAACGAATTCTGTGGCATTTCAACTTCTACATCTTTAACAGGCTGTTCTTGAAATGATCCTGTCGTACTAAAATGCTTCTTTCTCTTCCGACGAGATTTTGTCACTACCTCCGAAGCAGCTTTGGCATTTGTGCCATCCTTCTTATAAGCAAGGGGATCTAAATCAACAAATACAATGTTGATAACATCTGGGATCACATGAATTGCAGTTCCTGTAAAAAAAAAGTGCTTAAATTAGTCAAGATATAACTCGGTGTCTGATATAAGTTACAGGATCGTTACAAATTTCGCCTACCCCAAGAGACTTGGAAAGAAAGATGGATAAATGATTACAGTTTCGGCACCACTATCAAGAATAAAAAGAAGACGGAAAGAAGAGTTTGGCCAAGTTAACAGCCCGTGATAGAACATTTTTTCAATTGACAGGGGCATTTAACCAAGAAAATCATTTACACAGGTCCTTGGCTCTATAGCAAGATATTGTTTTCAACATCCTCTTTGATTGCGTAATGCCTGGTTCCTTCCAACCACCACAACCCTGCCAATGAGCATATAAAGCCTCCAATCACAGCAACTTCCATCCTCTCATACAAATTTCAGTCTCTAAAATACAGAGGCAATATGATCTACGAGTCTCAAAATATAAGATCTTACCCTTTTCTAGTTTCTACAGCGAACAACCAAAATGACGCCCAATCAAAAGCTAAAACAACATGATGGCTATAGTTTCAAGACAAGATTTCACAAATGAATTATCAGTTTTTGACATTTAAGTGTTCTATCAAGCTGCAACCACTGACAAGAACAATCAAAGTTCCCATCAGATGGATCCAGTTCGCAATTAAAAGTAAAGCACCTGTAGCTAGGATATTTAGAATTTGCTGATAGACGTGCGTGTTATATGAATACACTTGACATAGCTTGCACGGTGCACTTAGCCTTCTTTCATCCTTTAATACTTCTAATAGATTCATCTTTAGTGATGATTTAACAACATTGATGACAAAAAAACGAGAATATCAAAGACACCATGAAAGTAACAAACAGTAAATGCAAGACAGATTTTTCCACCCTACATAGCAAGACACAGATTTTTCCGAGAATTTTGCGAATTGGAAACTTAAGATCCAATTTGTTTTCAAAACATTTTTTTATATTTTTCATAGAAATGTACATGAGATACACTATACTTGAGTGTGAGAGATCACGGTTAAGTGCAGTTCAAACATAAAAAGAAACTGCTTTTGCATACCAGACAAAAAATAAAAAGAACTATCTAATAATTTGGATGCATACCGCAACCCTCCATTGATATCAGGACTTTCAATATCGAGTATGCTCTCACTCTCAGCTCCGGAAACGTGCATCTCCTCATGTATTCCGTCAGCAGTCGTAAAATATCTGGAGCATGTGGCAATACATTGCTGCACAAAGAATAGAAATTTCCTGGTTTAAACATCTTTAAGTACTTGGCAAAGTTGACATCAAAATGTGGTAGTTTGACTTCAAAAACCTTTTTCAGGAATAAAAAAAGGGACTATGCCATTTCTAAGATTTTAACTGCAGCAACAAAATCAGTCCATCGACCTACGAATATTTCATTGATAATTAACAATTCAACTCCAAGAAGGGAAAAAGAATTGTTGCACTAGTTGCAAATACAGAAGGTGAACTGAAATCACACTGCAAAGCCGAACTGCTATCCCGAACGTTTATACTAAATCTGCAGCATCACTCTGCACGGACCAACGCTTAGATTCACTCTTTCAATTGGATTTAATACCAGTTTTTGCATTTTCTTTTACCCACAGAATAATTATAATACTTCTTGCCGAGAATCTTAGGCCTTAACAAGAAAACTCGAAATTGTCAAAGATGTTTATATTTCCATAAACTTTGATTTCATTTTTTTGGGCTTTGGTAATCTTGAACCTTCTTTTCAGCCCTCCATGATTTAGATAGCTTGATGGCTTGATTAACAACATATTAGTATTTAGTGGAGAGGAAAACTTCAAGCAAGATTGCATAAACTTAATACTGCTAGAGAATTACAACACAAGTTTGGCATCCATAAATAATGAAAGACACTAACAGCATTCACCTTCTTAAACCCTTGATAACTGCTGCGATAATCTCAAGAGTATGCAACTGCAAGAGTGGAAGTTCTAAACATATCAATTCTTGTTTCAGGGTAGTCCCGAAAGGTAACGATCTTTGAGACAATGAGCCATCAACCAGCAGAACTCTCCAGGCAAGAGCTACTAGAGCATGAATTGGCACAGTAACCTGCCATTCCACACGAATGGTAGTTAACATGCATCAGTTTTGAAATCCTCATCTGCTTCTCTAACGTAAAAGCATCAGCATAGAAATCATATGCTACCTGAACAGGGTAAAATCTTGTGAGCATCATGCTACAGCAACTCATCAGAGCACAAATTTTAGACCCCAGCAGTCGCTCAGGCCTCCTGGTTGAAAAATTAGAGGTCTGTTCAGGCACCACTAATCCTCCTAGTGGTGGTGGGGATTCTTTACCTGAAAGAAATAATACCTTCATGGCCTCACTGCTGCTGGAATCTGAAAGAAAATTTGTAAGTTACAAAGTTCAAACCAAAATTAACAACCTACGGGATAACTCCTCTGGTTAATACCTTCTTCTAGACCTTGAAAGGCTTCACCCAGATGACTGTCTATAGACAGCAAAATTTTAACCATCGTGAACCACCAGCTATCCTTGTCTCCTCTTGATTTCGGAAGCAATGACAAGCCATGAATAAGTTTCTGCAAATGAAAAACCTCAAATGAAGCCAACTAGTTTGGCTAATAAAATGCTGTATCAAAACATGGGAAAATTCTCTCACCTTTAGAACACTAGCACTACATTCTCCAGACATGATTTTTGAGACGATAGCAGCTTCAACCTGCACCCAAGAGAAAACAAAGTTTACTTTCTAACATCATGGAATAAAAAATCAACAGTGATTGAAGTCCACCACCGAAAAAAGTTCAGTATCTGACAAATAAAGTAAAAAATGGAGAACTTACATCATCATAATGTTGGTGGATAGATACTGGGAAGAAATTCATCAAGGTGCATAAAAGACTAAGTAGTTCTTCCTGCAAAGTGAATATGCCAGAGGAGGAGGAGTGTGAATGAACAAAGTAGCGAGGAACCTTTTTCCCACTATATAGATGAAGGCTAACAAAAATAAATAAGAATATCGGAAATAATGAAATAGAACATTTACAGACATATGAAACCCACATTTGCAACAGAATAACATAACTGATTTAATTCATAAAACAATGTAAAGCAGAGATATATATAAGTACGTACAGCACCAGAGCTACCCGCATTTAACATCTTCAAAGTTGGCTCAATAACTTTCAAAGCCAGTGAAGTACCATCCTTCTTTGCTTCTGGGAATCTACTCAATCTAACTCATGTCATGAGAAAAGATCAAAATAATTAACCACTCACCTCCGTATCTTAGTATAATATTAGAAATGTAAAATTAAAAGAAAGACCAAAGAACTGAAGAAGAAAAAGATTAACTTAAACTTTATTCAAAATATATACCGTCACTAAATAGAAGCAAACAGCCACACTAAGGGCCGTTTGGTACAAGGGATTGGTTTGGACTGTGGTTAGTTTAACCGGTTTATCCAGTGTTTGGTTGGATTTTTAATATTCTACTCAATCCATTATGCAAAGGACTAAGTCATATTAAATGAAGGAAAATAAACATATCTCACTCCCTTGTACTAACTATTACTTTTTAAATCACACTCTTGTACTATCACTTTTTTAATCACACCCTTGTTTCCAATTCTAGCATTTCCCTACACCAAAAAAAGTAATTTTAATATAGCACAAGGGTAATTTTGTCCAAAAGTCAAAAGATTCTTAATTTATCCCACAATAAAAAATCATACCTCACACAATACCATTTTATCACCGTATGTTACATTTCTACATCAATCATTTTTTTATCATCTACGTTCTAATCATTAAATAATCTCATCCTCCTAGCCAAATCATTCGATAAACTCATCTTCCTAGCCAAACGTAGCCTATATTCGTATAGAGCAAGCTAATGAGAAGGATAATTTTCACTTGATCTTATGGCCAAACCCAAGCCAAATATATAGCTGACTTGTGAACTCTAACCAAAACACAAATAAAAATGCTAGTCACCTCACCACGCTTGATGTAAGACTAAGACCCCTTTTGCAAAGATCAGTTTTTTATTTCTCATCTCTGATCCCACAAAAAGTGAAGATCAATTTAGAGCAGTAAATATGAAAATTTAATGATACAAGGACAAAAGCATGAAGACGTGCACTTTTTCTCAAAAATAGTCCTCGCAACTCATATTGACAAATAAATAACTTCACTATTCAGATTGATCACTCAAATGCTCAAATTATCACAAACAAACATGAATGATGATGACAAACAAATTCACCTATACATCTTACTTTTTTTAAAAAATTCACCTATAGATCTTTTTTTTACAGCTAAGCAGAAGAAACAAATAAGACAAATCTAGCATTTCACCAAAAATTTATTATTGACGAACCTGGTAAACAAATCTGACAGAGCCGCAAAAGCAGCCACCTTCACAGAAGGAGAAGCTGCAGAAAGATCCTAACAATGACCAAAGAAAAGGTGTAAGATTTAAAACAAACAATACAGAGTGCCTATAAACTGAACCATTTACAGAAAAAAAATGCATAATAAATGACACTTATTAAATGGTATATATATGTGATCCCTCCACTGTGGAAATGTATAACAAAAGAATCTCTACAAACCCCAGGAACTAATTGAGTTGAAAATGAAACTTTGCATATGAAATGTAATCAAATACCATAAAAAGCTGTCAGGGAACTTCTGCATCACTCCGATTAGAAGATCAAAGGGTAAATTAAAAACTCTTCAACAATCCTTTTTAAGGATATTGGTACATTTCCCTCATTTTAAAGGCTTTTAGCAAATGAAACTGAGTACAAGATCTTAAAAGCCCTTTCAACAATTTGAACCTTGGAAATGTAAAGATAAATTTGTCAGAGCAATACAAAGATCAATGCCACCCCACGTCCCCACCCAACCCAATAAGGAATCCTAACAAAACTTACAGTGCTCGACAGTAATCATACCTGGATGTGATTGAGTAGCTCATTTAACCACGAAAAATATGAAGCTAAGAAACGTTGTGAACTGCATTCTTGACATGTCACTGCAAGCAAACTTATCCCAGCCCAACGCTTATCTGCTGGCTAAAGCACATTAACAAAATTAGAACATTTTGGCACCAAATTTCTTTCTTTTTTTACTCTACATTCAGTAGAACAAAAAAAGGTCCACTATTCTAAAAGTTTAAGAACAAAGTATAGCCATCAATTAAAAAAGCAATGAACCCAGCATCAAATTTCTACACAGTGGCAAAATGAATTCTTTCTTAGTAGTTCAACCTCCAGCACACACACATCCCTTGACCATTCCCTTTTCTTACGTACTAATGAAAAACAGAAAGGAAAAGTTAAACCTATGTTACAAAATGAAAAAAGACGCCCAGTGGTTACTATTTGTATTAAGAGCAATGTACACGCTAATTAAAGAAATCATAAAAATTGAACAAAGAAGCTAATAGATGCTTCTGTCAATAAATATTTTTCATAAAAATATTCCACCGGACTATGATTACAAAAAATGATTCATCTTACCGTATGGCTAGCCAAAAGAAAGAAATGAAAAAAGAAGTAATATCGGCACTATTTGAAGTAAGAGCAATATACACGCCAATAAAAGAAATCATAAAAATGGAACAATGAAACTAACATATGCTCCATCCTTGAATATTTTTCATACAAATACTCTACTGGATATGATGAAAAAACGCGATTTGTCTTACCATGTGGCCAGCCAAAAGAGAACGCACTCGATGGTCCCACGAATCCACTGCCTTTTTCCAGCTATCCATCACCTCTTGTTTGCCTAGACCCCGCTCAAGCAACAATTTGTGAGTCTTGATAGTCGTCACAACGTACGACAGGTCTGAGGGGTGGAGAAAAAGGTGCTTATCATCGGGGACATACTTTCTCAACAGAGAAAGAAGAAGCTTTGGTTTAAGCTCATCATCATACAAGCCGCCAGTGCCCTCCCCAAATACCATTCTGTGATAAAGGTTGAAAAATCGAAAAGTTGAAATAAAATTTACTCCTTAACGTTATCTTAAACAACCAAAATCAAGCTCCATAGGCTAAACAAAGCCAAAATTGAAACCTTTTATTCAAAACCCAATTCAAAGTTTTGCTCGTATCCCATAACAAAATCACAAAATCAATTTCAAACATCATTATATTCCATTGAGTAAAAACTCAAATAAATTCACCAAACACATGGGAGAAAAGACTAACCTTACAGGGAGGTCGCAGAGGTTTTGGGGGGTTTTACGGAGGAGATGGGGGAAAATAGGTTTAATTCTAATTCTAAGGTAAAATTGGTTTGGACCTATTTAAAGGTTAGAATTTTGTTCAATATTAAATATAATAATAAATTAAAAAAAATCTACTCTAGGGAAAATTTATGCAATGTATATTGTTAATAGTGTCAAAAAAATAAAATAAATGTTATTTAGTACAAATAAATGTGCATACATCTATTACCAATTTGTTTATTTCTAATTTATTCATTTTTTTTAATAAGAAACACATGGAGTTTTGCATGAANTTAAGTATTTCATATTTGGGTGCTACTTTAAGTTTACAATCATAACTTCTGAGGGCCCACATGTGCATTTTTCTTTTTTTTAAAAAAAAAAATCTTAAAACAAAAAATTAACAACTCAAAATTAAAAAAAGCCTTTTCACCCAAAAACTAAATCCTCCGTCCACCTACCGCCTTCACCAACTAGAAAAGTACGAGAGAAACACAACACCATAGGGTCGTGAGCTTCAAGTGAAGGCGAATCTGGAGATCTCGTGCAGACTTTTTCCGTGCGCCTCAAATTCGAAGGTAAATCGATGTTGTTGGAAAATTTCTTACTTCCGGTAGAATATGTGCGTGAATGTATTAGAAAACCGCGGGTATAAAAATATGTGCGTGAATGCAAATCGAAGTGGTTGGAAATAAAAATTGGGTTCGATGTATGTGTGAATGTAATCCTATCCTATAATAAACAAAAATAAGAAGAGAAATTAAGGGTCTGTTCGATTTCTTGAAAATACATATTGACTTCTTAGATAATCAAAAGAGACAGAAGAAACAAATAAGTGTTTTTCTTGAAAATAAATGACCTGAGATGATGGGTTTCGATCTTCCGAATTCTTGAAAATCCATGTGCTCAATAAATTAATATTGTTTCTTGAAAATAAATGACCTGAGATGAAGAGTTTCGATTTTTTGAATTCTTGAAAATTCACGTGCTCGATAAATTAATATCAACTCCACAATTGAAAAGGCCAGTGACAATAAATATTCTAAAAAGCTAAAACAGAACGCAAACAAAAAGCAGAAAACCATAAATATTCATCAAAGTTTAACACTGATCAAATAAAAATAAGCACAGATTGCTAAAAAAATCACCATTTTAATCAAGAAAAAGGAATTTAAATATCTTACCAAAAGTAATTTTGTTCATTTCATATTGTAGAATGGAAGAAAATAGCGGCGATGAACTGTCATACATTCCCCAAGTTGGAGACAATCAAAAGCCAGAAATAGGGATGAAATTCGAATCTTTAGATGAGGCGTTTTCGTTCTACAACCAATACGCACGAGAATCTGGTTTTAGTGCGAGAATGAGTAATAGCAAAAAAAAGTAAGAAAACAAATGAAGTTATCTGGAAAAAATTTGTATGCTTTAAAGAAGGACATACAGATGCAATCAGATGGAGTAAACAATCAAAAAGTGATGAACCAGTAAAGGAAAGAGCTCGTGGTGAGATTAGAACTTGATGTAAGTCAAAGATTTCAGTTGTGAAGGAACAAACTGGTCTAGGTTGGGTTGTTAGTATCTTCATAGAAAGTCATAATCATCCACTATCAACTCCTTCAAAGGTGTATTTGTTACGCTCACATCGTACTGTTTCTGCAGCAAAGAAAGCACTGAGTCAACAGTTTGCAGAAGCGAATGTACCTACTTGTCAACAAATGCGATTGTTTGAGATAGAGTCTGGAGGGCCTGAACATGTAGGTTGCACGAAAAGAGATATAAGAAACCACGAGAAAACGCTTAGGGATGAGCACAAGGGTATTGATGCCGAAACATTGATTGATTTCTTTCTGTCTGAGAAAGACAAGAGTTCAACTTTCTTTTTTGATTACGAGACAGATTCAGACAATAGATTTATTCGTTGTTTTTGGGGGGATCATGTGTCAAGGAGGGCATACACTGCATTTGGTGATGTAGTGGTGTTTGATACAACGTATAACACCAACGAATATGGGATGATTTTTGCACCATTTGTAGGAGTTAATCATCATCATAAGACCATTGTTTTCGGTTGTGGATTTTTGAGTGATGAGAAAACTGATTCTTTTGATAGGTTGCTTAATAAGTTTCTAGAAGCCATGCCTAAAGGAGCACCAAACTTGATCATAACTGACCAGGATCCTGCTATGACGAAAGCCATAGGTGAAGTTTTCCCTAAAACAATTCATCGATATTGTTTGTGGCACATTCTAAACAAATTCCCAGATAAATTGAACCCGGTGACTTTTCGTGACCACTATCAAAGCATAAAAAATGTCATTGTACATTCTATGACTTCTATTAAATTTGAGAGATCATGGGAAGAGGTTATGAATTGTGCTAACTTGGTAGAAAATGATTGGCTGTCATTGATGTATGAGTTGCGACATAAGTGGGTGCCGACATATTTCAACCATGTATTTTCTGCTGGAATGTCAAGTAGTCAGAGGTCTGAAAGTTCACATGCATTTTTCAAGAAGTACGTCTGTAGCAATAACTCGTTGATGGATTTTATAATTCGTTTCAATAAGGCACTTCGACACCAAAGACACAATGAGTTAGTTGCCGATCATACTGATTTGAACGAGCGGCCAAAGGTTAAATCGAACTGGCCAATGGAATTGCAAATGGTGAATGTATACACGAAAAACAAATGGTTGGAGTTTCAAAATGAAATTAGTCTGAGTCATGGTTATTATGTGCAACAAGCATCTATTGGAATTGAGTTTGGGGTTTACAATGTCATTAATTTTCTAGGTTCTTCTTCTGCCAAACATAGGCTGCTTACGCATGACATACAAAGAGACGATATATCATGTAGTTGCATGAAATTTCAATTTGAGGGTATTCCGTGCAGGCATATGTTAGCATTTTTTCGTATCAACCAAGTTTTCCACTTACATGATCAGTATATACTCAAACGGTGGACAAAGGATGCAAAGATTGGCGTACATTACACTATGGCTGAGCAAAATGTGGTTGACGATCCAGAAAGGTGTTTGATGTCTAGACATATGAGGCTATCTTGTAAAGCTTCAGCTTTAATTGATGTTGCATCTTTCAGTGATGAGGGGACAAACTTTTTGACTGAACAGTTTGATTCTATTGATAGCAAAATGAAGGAGATGAATATTAATAGAACATTACGCAGTGGGATTCAAAGTAGGAGAACCTTGGATGGAGCCATTGGTATCATTGATCCTTCTGAAATTAGAACAAAAGGACGTGGGAAGAGACTAAAATCATCGAAGGAGAAGTCAACATCAAGGGCCAGACAGTGTCGTGGATGCGGGCGTCGAAGTGTGTCACATGACAAACGCAACTGTCCAAATTTGAAAGACGGGTATGTATTGATTAATTTTTTAAAAATTTAATAATTTCTTTAATATTAGTACAGATGACAAAGTTCATTTATCAGGTCAACCGTAAATAATGATGACACAGATGAGAACTCAGATGAAGAAGATTTTGGATCAATACATGGTAACTCAAATACATAAATTATTTTATGCATTTAAATTTTGTTTCTTTCATAATTTTTTTGTAATCATCGTGTTCATAATTGCAGGTAGTACAAACATGTGGACAACTGGAATGGGCTTTGATGACTGAAATTAATCTGTATGAAGTTATGTTTTTGGTGTTGGTGCTTGTATGGTATTAACTTTTGATTACATATGTTGAATTCGGATGTGTAACTGGTACATGGGGTATTTGTTGATATTTTGCAGCTTATGGTATTCTTAATCAAGCTGGAGAAATTTATTTCCTTCCTTTATGTTAGAATATGAACAGTTTTATTAATGATAGCATCCCATAAACTGACTTTTTTTTTTTAAAAAAAA
>NC_133316.1:2092714-2094649 GCF_012295235.1 Primulina huaijiensis
ATATTCAACTAATAACAAAAAAAATTCATAATTATATATTTTCATATTAAACATCTCACAATAACATATAATTATTTCAATATTAAATAATTTAATATATATATATATATATATATATATTAAGGTGGGGGTCCGAGGTGGGTTAACTAAATACCTGGACTCGTCCCTAACATATTTATAATCTTAAAGTAGCATAATGTCGATAAATATTTCAAATATTCACAAAATATTAATTATACGCTAGTATTCTACAAAACATCGGATACTTGAAATACTTGAATGCAGAAATTGAGAATTATGGTTGTAAACTTAAAAGTAATATTAACCAAACGCTAAAGTAATGTGAAATCAAATCGATCGACAACCTTCTTCACTTTTTTTTGTGCATGAGATCAAAAATTTGCTACGTAAATAGCTGGTGATGATGCCTGAATAGCTGGTTGTATGCCATATTCTCTTTTTCTTTTCAAAAAGTAATTTTATGCTATCATTTTTTAGAAAACATAAGTCACTTGAAATACTTGAATGAAGAAATTGAGAGACTATGATTGTAAGCTTAAGTAGGTCAACAACAATGAATATATCTTCAAAATCTTCCAAATGTTCACAAAATATCATTGAAATAATGATTGTAAACTTAACGTAATACAAGAACACGAATATTTCAAATTTTCACAAAATATTAATTATACCTTAATGTTCCACAAAACATTGGAAAGTCGAAATAGTTGAATACAGAAATTGAGAAGATATGAAATACTTAATTATAGAAATTGAGAAGTTATGATTGTAAACTTAAAGTAGCACCACAGTGATAAATATTCACCAAATATTGATTTTACGATAATGACGATATACTATATTAACATATATATATATATAGAGTTTTGATATGCTGTACACCTACCGTGCACACTTATGTGAGCACCGATGAGGTGTCACTCACCTATTGGATGCGCAATTTTTCTATATTTCATCACATCCAATAGGTGAGTGACACCTCATCGGTGCTCACATAAGTGTGCACGGTAGGTGTACAGCATATCAAAACTCTATATATATATATATGTTAATATAGTATATCGTCATTATCGTAAAATCAATATTTGGTGAATATTTATCACTGTGGTGCTACTTTAAGTTTACAATCATAACTTCTCAATTTCTATAATTAAGTATTTCATATCTTCTCAATTTCTGTATTCAACTATTTCGACTTTCCAATGTTTTGTGGAACATTAAGGTATAATTAATATTTTGTGAAAATTTGAAATATTCGTGTTCTTGTATTACGTTAAGTTTACAATCATTATTTCAATGATATTTTGTGAACATTTGGAAGATTTTGAAGATATATTCATTGTTGTTGACCTACTTAAGCTTACAATCATAGTCTCTCAATTTCTTCATTCAAGTATTTCAAGTGACTTATGTTTTCTAAAAAATGATAGCATAAAATTACTTTTTGAAAAGAAAAAGAGAATATGGCATACAACCAGCTATTCAGGCATCATCACCAGCTATTTACGTAGCAAATTTTTGATCTCATGCACAAAAAAAAGTGAAGAAGGTTGTCGATCGATTTGATTTCACATTACTTTAGCGTTTGGTTAATATTACTTTTAAGTTTACAACCATAATTCTCAATTTCTGCATTCAAGTATTTCAAGTATCCGATGTTTTGTAGAATACTAGCGTATAATTAATATTTTGTGAATATTTGAAATATTTATCGACATTATGCTACTTTAAGATTATAAATATGTTAGGGACGAGTCCAGGTATTTAGTTAACCCACCTCGGACCCCCACCTTAATATATATATATATATATATATATATTAAATTATTTAATATTGAAATAATTATATGTTATTGTGAGATGTTTAATATGAAAATATATAATTATGAATTTTTTTTGTTATTAGTTGAATAT
>NC_133316.1:2095239-2199660 GCF_012295235.1 Primulina huaijiensis
TATATATATAGTTGGTGACATCCCTTCTACAATAAACAAACTTCTTTCACGATTCGATTCACGAAACGATATATATATTTTGTTTATTGTAGACTGGATGTCACCAACTAAATGATTGTTTGACAGATCAATAAGTTTAACATGTATCAAACCATTGTTCGGTGTGGTATTTATGTTTGACAGAACTTCATTTCAACTTCTATTGCAATAGAATCTATAAATAATTTCGGTTGAAATCTATGATATAGTTAAATCATACATCTTTAAGACGAATTTGCCTCATACACGGAGTTTATGGTATGTGACAAACGTCTCCCAAGATAAAATGATTTTCTTCTTATGATAATAACACTTCAAGTCACAAGAATAACGAATTTTAGGATGCTTTAATTTTGAACTCTATAAATGAGAACAAAATCAGAACAAATTAAATGCACAATACGCACCTCTAATATGTTTGTTTGATTGAGATCTCCGAAACCTGAACCGAAAATTACACTACAACCCCCGAATTCGGTATCGGCAAAATAACTTGGTTCCTTGATCATTGCAGCACTTTGGTATATAGTGGACCTGAAATCTTGTTTGAAGCATCGTAATTAAACAATTAGAAATCGATTTTCATGGTACCATGTGATAAAAGCCATTTAGAAAATTAAATTTAGTTAAAAATGCTATTCTATTTTTTTGTACCATTGAATTAATTTTTTCAGATGATATCGCGCGAGGGTCGTAGCAAGATTGAAGGTATATAAACGAATACTTCATTTTCACATTGAACCGAATTCTTGTAAGCACAAAACATGAGAGATTTTTTTCCAAATCCGACGTAGTACTGATACATAGCATGAATCTTTGATGTTGAAGACCAAGTTCAATAGAGAATGAATGAATTCATTTGAGTTTCAAGGACGTAATGCCTCGATCGGCAGCTTCCTTCATTTGGTGCAACGCATCTTGGCTAGAAGTTTGGGCTGTGGTATTATTATATCTTTGGCCACGAGAATTTTGCAAGTCAGCCACTCCTGCATAACTCACCGTATGCAAAGTGATTGCCTGCATTAGAAAACCAACAAATTAAGGGCTAGGGTGAGCTTCTCCTCTCCCGATTGACATATTGAATTGAGGGGGAAAAAAAAGAAGAGAAAATTGAGAAAATTATCTTGTAAATTGTCTAAATTTGATTTTGTTCCTGTAACTGAATCAAAATTTGGTATTGAAATAGTAGATATGCTTAATTTTTGTCTTTAAGATTTTTTCGATAGATCTTTAATGATTAATGTAATTACCCTTTTTTTATTTTTGATATAATGCATACTATATATATATATATATATATCCTAAAAAACTGATTTTCATATTTATATGATATCAATGTCACCGCTTTCTTTTCACCAAATTACACATACAGCACCCGCAGCTCTATTCACTATAAATCTTCTTTCCCAATTCCAAACTTTTGAGACGAGTTTAGAAGAAAATAATTTAATTTCCAGAAATTTACCAGCTTGGTCAACCATAAATTATGATAAATACTCTCTAGGAATTTCATTACACGTGATTCTCATATGAATTTACTTGCAAAATGTTATTTCTAACATTATTGTGGTGACGTGAGTTCAAATCCACGTTAAAACAAAAACCCTACCACCATCGTAATTATNGGTAGATAGACATACTTACGTTCACGAAAGAAAATTTCTACGTAACACCATAAACTTACCAGGTATTTGATAGTTGGGTACCCAAAACACATCATAACATGTAGAAAACTTACCTACCCGGACATATGGGGTATCCAACTTGAACCATCCGAAGCCACAAAACCATATTCGAGCGGGATCCCCAGCTGAAGCCAAGATTCCACCTCAGATTATTTCAATCAATCTCAAGCTAATGAAAGACACTGGGACAAAAATCTCAATACATTTTGAAATTTGCTAAAATTCCCCATAAAAATTAACAACTACTCCTGTCTATTACAAAATCTCATGAGATTTTAGCTCTATCAATTTTTTACCTAACATTTCAGCTATATAACAAATGGAGTTTAAGCTAGTTGATTTGTTTCCAGGATAATTTTACAAAATTTAGGTGTTAGTTATTTATCTCGAAATTCAAAAGTAAAACAGGAGTAATAACACGTTTACATCCCCTACCTCCCAAGCATCACAGCTGCGGTAGTTATAGCGAAAAACATAAGCCTACCCCAATCCAAAAATAAGTACTCAAATAACTGCCCAAAATCTTCATGTTTACATCCCCTACCTTCCAAGCATCAAAGCTGCGGTAGTGATAGTGAAAAAAATAAGCCTACCCCAATCCAAAAATAAGTACTCAAATAACTGCCCAAAATCTCCATGTTTTACGAAAATATGTCCCAACACCGTGACACATGCATAGAATAAGATCCGAGGTATTTCGTAATCAACTAGTCAATGGGCATCTATCATTCTGATCATCATCTCAAACAAAGGAGAAAGCAAACATGGGAGATCTTGCTCATGAACAAATTGAACAAAATAGAAAACCATCTTTGATAAACTCTCAATGATTAATAAATTAAAAGAATGTACAAAAATTTGGTAGGCCAGTATAAAGGTAGTCGTAAACAAGGAAAAAATTGAATCAAGAAAGTGGGAAAAACATTCTCCATACTGTGAAAGACTATGACAGATTTAAGGAATCAGATCCAAAGGGGTCAAATAACCAGGGATTAAGATGGGTGAGCTAATAAAATTTCAAGTTTAAAATTTGAAAATATTTTAGGCACATGAGAAGAGAAGCATTTCATTTTATCACATGTTCTCAAGATAGGAGAAATCGCCTAGGAGTTTAAAATTACCCTATCCATATACTATCTTATAAAAGTTTGCAAATATTAGAAAGGGCTATTTCACAACTGAAAAGAAGTTCTGAGCATTGCTTCACATCTCAAGTAATAAGATTGTGCTTCAAACCAACCCCCCATAGATTGGAGGAGTCTAGTTACAATGTTAAATGGCCACCAAAAGCATAAACGCAGATGATTAACGAGCACAACAGGTTGAGATGGCAATTGGATTCGATACTACGAGGGAATATTATGCAAAACAATACTACAACACTACACCAACGTTTGCATATCTTTGGCTACGTCGAATCCTTTAATCTCAAGGTAATCAATACCAGTTCCACAATTCGTCATTGTTGAATAATTCAGTTATTGCAGCATCGAATCCCAAAACATACAGAAACACGGCGGCCTATTCACGTTACGTCGAATCATTTAATCTCAAGGTAATCATACCAGTTCCACAATTCATCATTGTCGAATAATTCCGCTATTGCAGCATCACACAAAAACACTGTCGAATAATTCCTTTATTGCAGCACCAAATCCCAAAACATACAAAAACACGGCGGCCATGGACGAAACATCAAAACGCACATTTAACATTAACAAGGAAATTAGACAAACATAAGGTGAATTACCCAATATCATCTTCATTACGAAAAAAACTACAATACAATCCTTTCTCATAAAATAAAACAAACGGTAAAATATCCAAAACATGACAATAGCAATTTCATCGCAGGAGTAACGTAGGAACATAAGATTAAGAAGTAACATGCATAAGCACTACCAACATTTCAACGGTAGGATTTCTGGAACCTCGCACGCGCACCGCGTCCACCAAACTTCTTCGGCTCACAGCGCCTAGGATCAGCCACGAGCAAAGTCCTGTCGTACCTCACGAGAATATCCTTGATCTCCTTCTTTGACTGCTCGTCCACATACTTCTGGTAGAAGGCCACAAGCGCTTTCGCGATGGACTGACGGATTGCGTAAATCTGAGACGTGTGACCGCCTCCTTTAACACGGATGCGCATGTCAACACCGGCAAAGCGCTGGCGTCCGAGTAGCAGGATCGGTTCGAACGCCTTGTAGCGGAGTATTTCTGGCTGGACAAGCTCGATCGGAACTCCGTTGATCTTGATCAATCCGCGGCCGCGCTTGCAGTGGGTGACTGCTACGGCTGTTTTCTTACGCCCGAAACACTGGACGGATTCGGTTGGCGCCGCCATGGTCGAGGCCTCTAGCTGCGGCGGAGGGTAACCTTAATCGGTGGTGAGAGATCGAAGTACTCCACTAGGGTTTCGCGCATTCGGATGAAATACTTACTCTTGGGCCTTAGATCGATGGATCAAATATCAAGGCCCATTGATAATATTAGATTGGGCCCCCCATTCTCAGCACAGTCCTCATTAACAAACCTCTAGTTTGTTCTTTATAGGATGTTTACATTTGAAATCCTCTAATTCATGAAATTATGGTACAAAGTATGCTACATCTATTAGAATTAACCTAAGAAATTTAATAAAGGAAAGAAGTATAGGTTGCACTTGATGTATGAATTTGAAATTCATAGATTTCGATTATAGTTTACAATTGATCAAATCTTAAATTCAGATATTACTCATTTACAAATTAGTTATACAAAGTAGAATGAATTTCAAATGACATCATTATTTATATATTAATTAACATGAAATAATATATAAACATACAAAAGGTAGATTTGAAATTTATGATCTTATTTTTCTAAATAACATAAATGCATTTTGAAATTCATTTATTTGAAATCTCTGGTTAGGTAATAAATAGAGATAATAAAAAATTTTATTGTCTGAATCTAATCTAATATATAGGAGTATCATAAGATGTTGGAGGTTCCATTTCAAATAAATGACTAAGAACAATTTGTTGGGTAACTTTTGTCGAATATGACAATGTAATTATTGGAACTTACGCTCCTTTCGTCCTACTTAAAAGTTTCGGTAAGAAGTGAAAAGTGCTTTTAATTCATGTAAAACAGTAAGTATTCACGTTTTATACAAAGTTAAACAATCCTCACATGTAAACATACACACGATAAAAGGCGGTTGTAACAATTCATCGTTGTTAAAAATATTTTAAAAAAAATTTTGTGATACAGATCTCTATTTGTGTCACTTATAAAAAGTATTACTTTTTATGTCAGAAGTATTACTTATTATTGTAAATATGAACATGTTTAATGTGTCACGAATAAATATTTGTGAGCCTGTCTCACAAGAGATCTACTATATTAAAAAAAACGGATCTCTTACACCCTAACTACGTGCTTTTTTTTACCACTCTCACGAGATAAATGGGGTGTGTTATAATTCATACATTCACACACTAATTCATCATTGATAAAACGAGACACGACTTGTTTACTTTTATTTATCTAAACGATTTATTGTAATGTTTTTCTAATCTATAGTTTTTTTTTTTATATATATAAGTAATTTATGTCCTTGGATTTTAAAATATAAGAGTAGTATTATATTATATTCATTATCATGTCCAACGGCGGAGTCAGGAATATGATTCTACCAAGACTATAATTTTAAAATTTAAAATTCTTTAATATTTTGAATTGATCAACATCAAATTAATCAAAAATTATATAAAATTTACATATAATTTTTTAAAAAAGAAATTGAGCCACCCGAGCCAATGAATGTGACTCCGCCAATGATCCTGTCCCTATCGTGGGAAATGTTGCTAATAAATGTAACAAAAACGTTCATCTCACTTGGAGCACAATAATCAATATATGATTGGCTAAGTAAAAAACATAGTGTGCTTATTCAATTGTTACCAAATTAGCAAATAAAATAAGTAACTCTTTAGCAATGCTTTTTGTTCTCAAGTTGGACCACAGCTTAGGCGCACAATTTGTTTTAATTGGTCGTCTTTAAAATTAATGATGGTCGTATATACATACATATAAAATAATATTTAATCAACAAATTTGGTAAAAAAAATTATTTTTATCTTTTTCTAAAAAAGAGTAGGTCTCTTGTGAGACGATCTCATGAATCTTTATATGTAAGACGGGTCAACCCTACCGATATTCACGATAAAAAATAATACTCTAAGCATAAAAAGTAATACTTTTTCATGGATGACCGAAATAAGATATCTGTCTCACAAAATACGACTCACATAAGTTTTTGCCTTCCAAAAATTGTTTTGACATATCTCGATATCATGATCATGTTTATTTTTATTCATTTGTTTTATTTTCCATAAATATTTAATCCTTTTTTTAATAATAAACCCAACATGAATTTTATTTGCAAATTTATATATACATATATATTTTTTAAAAAAACANATGCGGAGCCTAATCCCTTCAACGTATACAAAACGATTCTGAATCATACATGTACGTATAAATACATGAATAATACAGCTTTCATTGCCATGTTAGCAATGGTTAAATTGCATGGCAGCCATGACGATAGCCTCTCGTGGGACGATGAACAGGAATGGTCATTTCCGAATTTAGGCACTAACGATTCACAGAATTGTGAGAAGAAGTCCGTTGAAACTAGCAATAACTCAGATGGGCAGAAGCCGGCGACACATAATGAGGAAGCACCACCAACTGCAAAGGGGAGGAAGAGAAGTTCCACCTCGAGTAAGGGTGGAACCGGTGGTGGTGATAAGGAGGATGATAATGAAAATGGCTGCCGAGAATCCGAGCATGAGTTGCATATATGGACGGAAAGAGAGAGAAGAAAGAAGATGAGGAACATGTTTTCTAATCTTCATGCCTTGCTTCCTCAACTTCCTGTAAAGGTATCAAAATTTTTTTTTTCAAATAATTACTCAGTTATAAATTATAATTAAAAAGCCGACATCAAAGATATATGGTACAAGTTTTATGTTACGTATATTTTTTCGACAGGAGAAAAAAAATGCTTTATTTTGAACTAAATTAGATAAGAAATCAAGTAATAGTTTTATAAGTATTGCTGGTCTCATGATTTGCATGCATAAATTTGGTGGACTAATGTGGCAAAGAGGGTGATTAATCCAGGCAGACAAATCCACCATTGTTGATGAAGCAATCAACTACATCAGAAAAATGCAGAGAACCCTGCAAAATCTTGAGAAGCAGAAGGTTCAAAAGCTTCAACATGGGATAACTAATCCCACAACCTACGATCCCTTCAAAATCAATCGACAAAATCTAGGATTCATCCAATCAAGAGAGGCATTTCTAGCAGATCAGGGGCAGGGCCCAGCAACAAGAAACTCGGCCGTCACAATATCAAACCCTAATATTCGAAGCCCGATGTTGCTTTCAGGCTCTCAGTTCCCAGCCTTTTTCAAGACATGGACCTCGCCAAATGTGACGCTAAGTGTGTGTGGTGAGGATGCACATATCAGCCTGTGCGGGCCGAGGAAGCCCGGCCTGCTGACTGCCATTTGTTTTGTGATGGAGAAGTATGGAATGGAAGTGGTTGCTGCTCTGGTTTCGTCTGATGCCAATAGATGCATGTACATGTTTCATGCCCACGTTAGTTTTCTAACTTGTTCTCTCTTTATGATTTTGGCTCTTCTTTTAATACCTAGTTTTAATTTTTTGTTATTTTAGTATTTATCTGCAGTTTTATTCAATTTTTTCCCGCACAACTCACATGGTGTCGAACATGTCAACAATGACTATTGTCATGTCAGAAATCCCGAGAAAAATAGCTAAAATTGCAATAACAAAAAAGACAAAAACAAAAACAATGGATAATTAAAATTGAAATTTCACTATTTAAATTACCAAAGTGGCTGATCATCAAAATTGCAATTTCCCTATATTAATTAGTTAAAAACAATATACACACTGGTTAGATATTCAACCTGTTAAATGAAGCAAACATATATAATGTGAATTTTAAGAAATCAATCAAGAATTTTATTAAAAAATCAAATGAGAATTTTAATTTAGATTTTTTTTTCCATTCATGATATAACTAAATATAGAAAATTTTCACATTCTTTTGAATAATATAATTGATTATTGTTGTGTGTTTTATAGACAAACATTAATATGGCCGGGTATGACCAATTTCCAGGGGAAGAAATATGCAAGCAAGCTGCGGCAGAAATATTAGCTTGGCTTATTTAATTAATATCTAATTATTTTCCTGTGTATGATGTGCAAATCATTATAATTATTACTCAAATAAAATGACAACATTAAATCGTTGTTTATTAATTTGTGTCATTGCTACCTCAAATTTAATATACAATTTTTTCATGAAAAAAATTAATTGCATAGCTTAAGAATATATATATATATATATAGTCTTCAAAAGATTGCAATTTCATATGTAGTTTTTGTATAATAACCAATCTCTGTTTTTTTTCAAGCACTCGATTGCCCTCAAACTAAGCACAATTGAAATTTATAAGTAAACTTTGATTAATCTACCTTGAGTTGATTAAGATTTAAAATTAATATTTTTAAAATTTGGTGGCATGCATTGTTGTTGTTATTATTATTATTATTAGTATTAGTATTATGATATCTGGAGAAAAATAAGAAAATAAATAAATAGAATATGGCAAGCCGAAGAAAATTTTAATTACGTGTTCATTTTTGTGTTCACTAATAAGATAACACTTACCTATTAAATATATAAATTTGATATAATTCATCACATCCATTAGTTAACTGTCACCTCATTGGTCACTATAATTGATGAAAAACGTAGCAAAACTATGTACAATAAAACATTGAGTCGCGGAGTAGATCATGCCTCCTCTACATCAATCTACACGTCAATCACTTTGGCATTCAATTTTTAAACAAAAGTTGTATATAATATACATGGAAGATCACATTTGAGAATGATATAAAGGGAGATATATTAGTGTGCACAAGTGAGAATACAAAAAGTTCTGATATAAACATATCAGAACAATACTTAGAAAAGTTTGGCGACGACTACACGTCAGTTTGTTGGTTCAGGAGAGTAGGCGTGGAAGGATTTCGGTGTCATATAACTCAAAGCATTTCAATTTCATTCAACAAAGTTATATTCTATATTATCTTTTTTTGTTTTTGAAATACGGTTTACGAAATCAAAACGTAATCCTCTCCGCGACACTTTATAATATGTGCCTTTTGAGACAATCTCACGGATAAGCTGATCAACTCTGCCTATATTTACAATAGTATATAATATTTTTGACATACAAAATAATATTTTTCAATATTTGTCCACAAAAGATTTGTAAACACTTTAATGGTATTTGTTCCAGGAATGCCATATCTTTTCCCTCTCTCGAGTTTCTCACTGTCAAAGAAGAAGAGGTCATATAGACATGGGCGGTTCTGTATACAAACATTTATATACAACCAACAAATCAAGAATTCGACCCAAAAGAAAACTGTCTCATGATGCCCTGTTCATGGACGTTATTTCAGTTATCTCTTATATATCCGCAGCCCATGCAGGTCCATTACCCTGTGAATGTGAATTTGTTTCCGGGAGAGTATTATGACCAAATTTAGCTCATGAACAGACACATTGAACAATAGAAACCATCTTTGATAAACTCTCAATTATGTACAAAAATTTGGTAAGCCAGTATACAGAAAGGTACGTACAAAAGATTTAAAAGAAAAAAAAATTGAATCAAGAAAGTGCATGGGCAGCACATTCTCCATAGTACTGCATGTGAAAGACTATGACAGATTTAAGGAACCAGGGATTAAGATGGGATGAGCTAATCAAATTTCAAGTTTGAAATTTGAAAATGTTTTAGGCATATGAGAAGAAAAGCATTTCATTTTCTTAATGGTTCTAAAGACAGGAGAAACCCCCTAGGAGTTTAAAACCTTATAAAATATTATCTCAAATGAAATGAAGTTCTAATCAGTGCTTCACATCTCAAGTAATAAGATTGTACTTCAAACCAACCGAGTCTAGTTACAATGTTAAGTGGCCACAAAACGCATACATGTTGATAATTGGATTTGATACTATGACAGAGAATATTAGGCAGAACAATATACTACAACACCACCCAACGTTTGCATATCTTTGGCTTCATCGAATCCTCTAGCATCAAGGTAATCAATACCAGTTCCACATTGTCCAATGATTTCGGTAATGCAGCATCAAATCCCAAATCATACAGAAACACCGCGGCCATCGACCAAATTTGTTAGAGTATCATTTTCTCTCACTTAAGGCGCAAAGTAAGTTTAAAATTTCTCGTTTTGACGTTCAAAACGTTATTTGGCATCATATATTTTAAAACATTCATAAGACGTTTAGATCTGTTTACCTTTGTGTATTTAACGCTGAACACCAAAGCAGTCTGGGATTAGCGGAGTTGGTAGTTCTTGTAAATCCCTACGAATGGATCTTTCTTCTTCTTCGATCGTCAAATAAGTTTCACAATTAGATATTGGATTCTTCATATAGATCGCATTAGAAATCTAAATAATTTAGCGTCGAGATTGGATCGCCGGAATTTTACAAATTCGGCAGTGTTGAAACGACGTCGGGGCGGCGCGGTGGTGGTAGAAGGGTGGCCAAAATTTCCTTGTGAAATTAAAGAGGTCGCCGAAATTTTGCTTCTAGGAGATGAGGAAATTTTGTATTTTTCGATTATGTTTCATGTTATCAACATTTAATAACGTGTTAATAAAAATACATTAACCAAATACTACTATGATTTATAATCATAATCCCATTATGATTCATTTATTTTTGTTACTTAAAATTCTCAATTAGTATATATCATGTCAAGTCAACTATTGATAATATATGTGTGTATAAAATTAAATAACATTATTTACTTTCTTAATTAATTATCAATTGATTAATAAATTCTAGACCCTTCTAGAATATTTCATGAGAACACGTACATTTAGTAGTAACCAAAAATAGCATTATTATTTAATTAATATATTTTATATTATTAAATAAATAATTGTGAACTTATTATAATCTCGATCGACGATCAGACTACGTTGATTTATCGCAGGTACAAATTTTGTTCATATAATGAAAATTAAAAATTTCGAAATTCACTTATACATTTTTAGCAGTTGCTGCTTTTGTAAATTATTTTACTAAAACAGGTAGTTCTACTATCATCACTTAATTTGCAATTAAGCTACTTTTCACAACCTCTATGACATGGAAACCACTCATAAACTCATTTATAAGCAATTTTTTTTATCTCCATAAAACTACAGCCGCCAAATTCAACTCCTTGAATTTGACTATCTCAACTAGAACACAGAACTCAATACTTTTGTGTGACCCTCTGTAATTCAGGGATACAACTAGCTGTGAGTGCACAATTACATTATGATTCAAAATAACATTTATTCTTATCCGGACTAACCTTAACTAGTCACATTCTTTTCATCAATTTCTTGATCAAGAATATCAGAACTCAAGTCTGATTTCACTAATCGGATCATGATAAGAGCGTCTAGTAGCATCGTCCCATGATCTTTTAGTTATCACTGATAGTTCCTACAAGAATCTTAAGTTATGGTTAGCGTACAATACCTTAACTCATATATTTCGATCGAATTTGCAATCATTGGTATATCGAAAGTTGTAAATTAATTCGATTAGGATGAGCTCGAGTCAGACTATCTGCACACGCTCAACAAGAAAATGTCAGCAGGGCGCCAGATGGTTTTTGACGTGGTCACTCCAACACTCAAGTCATTACAGAGATCACAAAATTGAGAGAGAATTTTTTGAATGCATTAGAATGCAATATCTCATCCTTTCAAAAGAATGAGCAAACCCGAGTATTTATATGAGAGAAGATGACCTCGATTATGGTGTCTAGAACATGTTCTTGATTAGACATCTGCTCACGCCCTGTCCTCTGAATACTGTCCATAGCATGTCCTTTGTCAGTAGGCGTGGCGACCCATACTGCTATGGTCTTGTCTTGGGCACTGATTGTCAAGCTAATGATTTCGAGACATGGTATCTCATATCTATGGACACACACTGTTAAGAAGACTTGGTGCTTGTAGCTACCCTGATAGGATCCATAGACCGATCGAATCAAACATGCCCTATTAAGAATCTCGAAGAGGACTTTAATTGACCTTCTAACATTGGATACTCTCATCTTGAAGTATGTTGAATACTCTCTACTAAGAGCATTTACCCCGAAATTCCCATGATTCGGTAGAGGAGCCGGAAATGACACATGTACCAAGGTGTTCGGGCGGATAATTGTGGTGCGAGGCCCTATCTTCCAAGTCTTATAACATCACTCGGGCTAAGCCGAGAGCCCGGCTCACTTAAGCATGTGCTAATCTGATCAGCTTCCCTGGTCGTTGAAAATCTGGGGATGTACCCGAGCTGGTTCTTATCCTAGCTTCCCTTATCTTTCTGACCACAGTCCTACCTTCAGGATGATTCGGGTAGTACTTCCTTGGATATCACAAGAATATGTGGTCAATTTGTGAGCATGTCGACACTGTGTAGGCCTCTCACTTGCCAGTTTTAGAAAATAATACTTCAAATCTACACTGTTGCAGGAAGAACACCACTACCGTGTAACTTTTAAGAACCCCGCCTTCAATATTTGTTAGAAATCCCCAATTATTAACACTGCAATACCCGCTAATGCACGGAGGTAGGACAATACATTGCTTTGTGATGGGATTGCAAATGTTGAAGTTTGGATATATTACTCGACCATCTCTCAAATTCTTCATCACCATACACCTATAGAGAATTAGTCCACTACTCACGGCGAATACCATATAGTCATCATACGTATCTTCTGATCTTGTATTTGATTTAAATGACCACCAGAATGCAAAACTGCTGCTCGGGAAAAAGGATGACTTTTAGAAGCATCATATTGTGACTGAGAAAGGAAGTCGAAGCAGGCAAGTGCGGAGACAACGATTATGCCCGAGAAGCATACATACGTATGGATCTTACATGGACGGTAGTTGGAGTCGGCGGCTCTCCTAGGTCCCTCATTTGTTAGAAAACAAGGGCTTGAAATCAAAGAAATCCATTCTTTGGAAACGACTTTAAACCTGCAAATGGAGGTTGCCGGAAGTCTGCGCCACTCCGAAATTCCTTGTACTCCGACAAGGTTTTCCAACCTGGATAGTTTATACACACATATATATAAATAGGCAATGTATATTTGTCCCACTTGGACTCTTGTCTTGTTAAAAGATTTTAAATTTTCCAAGTTTATACGCGCAAACAAACTGACAAGAACATCTTACATGAATTTAGGATAATTAATTGTACTCCTATTCTTGTTTTGTAAAATTTGATTAATTGACTCTGAGATGATTAATATTTTAAAATTTTTGTAACTGCATGAGACATTAATTGACTACACGTCTTTATTTCTTCCAATTTTTCTTTGTTTACTGGATCAATATATACACTAAGTTAGCCCATCACAAAATACCATCATTTAATAATATGTATAATATATTTGTATTTAAATATATAAAACAAGGGCCACACTTGGTTGAGTGCAAGTCATATTCCTAATAGACCGGTTTGTATGCATGCATGGCCCAGCAATATTATTCCCGTCAAAGCAAGCTCAACCATAAAATTTTTGCCCAATCAATCATCTTATTTGATATGCATACATCTTCTAATTATTACACCACATATACAAACATTAATATATATTTAGATAATATAATTATAAAATAACGTGACAATAATTTCACAGACAATGCAGCCTAACATTATATTAATATCCCCAACTTTAATCTGGGACTGCTCTTGTCCCTTATCTTTATCTACTTCACATCACATATTGTCTCCTTTCTCAACAATGGCCAAACAACACACAACCAGCCAATCATTTTACTTTCATCAATAAATTATAAGGATTTTTAAAATAAATCGGATTTTATTTTTGTCAAAAACTTGTGTAAAACGATCTCACGGGTCGTATTTTGTGAGACATATATCTTAGTTGGGTAATCTATGAAAAAGTATTACTTTTTATGCTAAGAGTATTACTTTTTATTGTGAATATCGGTAGGACTGACTCGTCTCACAGATAAATATTCATAAAACCGTCTCACAACAGATCTATTTTTTTTTCTTTTTTGCGTAAAAATATGATTGAATTCGTGACGAAACATGATAATATTAACGATTATGTTTATTTTTATTTTTTTTTAATTTTTATTTTGTTGATTTTCAATTTATGTTCTAATTTTAAAATTTGATGATAAAGAATTATACAGATTGAATTTTCTCTAATTTGGTTTCTTATGGAACAGTATTTCGTTTTATTTTTAGTTTTTATATACGTAAAAGTGTTTTTCTTTGAATTTTTCAATAAAAGAGAATATTGTTGAAAAATTATTTAAAAATGTGTTAAATATTTGTGTTGAAAATGTGAATGTTGAATGTTGAAAATTAGGTAAAATTAGGTGTTGAATATTGAAAATTAGTGTGTGATGATGTAGGTAATGATGTATTTTATTTTTGGATTATTTGTAAAAATTTTCTATAAATAGATCTCTCATTTGTGAAGAAAATCACAATTGAGTTGAGAGAAAAATATTATAAAGTGTGTAGTGTGATAATTTTGAGAGTTTGAGATTTTTACTTTTTTACCGTAAATTTTTACTTTTTCACAACACGTTATCAGCACGAAGCTCTAAAAGTCCTCCATATTTTTCCAAGCTCCGAACAGAAGAAAAAGGTAACAAAAGTAATAATATTTATTTTACTGTTATTTATTTATTGTTTATATATGTAATATATAATATAATGTTATTGTTAGAAATAATAAAAATAATTTTTTCAAAAACTTGTTATAAATCCTGGGAGGATGTTAAGACGACATCCCACACTCCCGGTAAGGGATACGACAAGTATAAAAGCCTATAAGGTTTTTTAAACAAAATAACTTATGACACCTAATTATAATAATGTGATATGATATACATAATTATTTAAATATGACTAATATTATATACACCATATTATTACCATAAAATTATACAAATACATACATTTATTTTCTTATACACCAACGGTAATAAACGGTAACAAAACGGCTAGTTTTTGCTCTATAAATACAATCTCACAAATACATTCAATCACTCCAACTTTCTCTTCTTCTCTAAAAATTATTCTTCATCAAATTTTCGAAGAAAAAAAGAAGATGGCTTTCACGAGGTTATTTTTAATTATTTTGGTTATCATACTCACCAGTCTTGTATTTATCGGAGAATATCCTCCTCGTGTGTTTTCTTTATTTTTACGAATACTTGTACTTGTTGTTTATCCATTACTTTGTATTGCAATATTCATTAACTAATAAAATGCATCGTAATTTTTAGTACCACCATGGCAAACTTGGCAAAGCTCGAATTCATCGCTCTTGATATTACTGGGAAAAACTATATGCCATGGACTCTTGATGTAGAAATGCATCTTGAGTCATTGGGTCTAAGCGAGACCATTAAAGAAAATGGTATATCTTCATCACAAGAAAAAGCAAAAGCTATAATATTTTTACGACGACACCTTGATGAAGGTTTAAAATGTGAATATCTCATCGAAAAAGATCCCATGGCTCTGTGGAAAGGATTAAAAGAGAGATTTGAACATATAAGGGAAGTTATACTTCCGACCGCCCGTGATGAATGGAATATGTTAAGATTCCAAGACTTTAAAAAAGTCAGTGATTACAATTCAGCGATGTATAGAATAATCTCGCAGTTAAAATTTTGTGGACATGAGGTTACAGAATCGGAAATGCTTGAAAAAACATTTTCCACGTTTCACGCATCAAATATAACACTACAGCAACAATATAGAGTGCGTGGATTTGCGAGATATTCTGAACTCATCGCCTGTCTTCTTGTGGCGGAAAAGAACAACGAGCTATTAATGAGAAATCATCAGTCCCGACCCACTGGATCAACAGCATTTCCAGAAGTAAATGCTGTAAGTAAAAATGAATTTAAACCTGGAAACCAAAATCAAATTCAAAGACAAGGTTTTGGTCGAGGTCGAGGTCGAGGTCGAGGTCGTGGACGTGGACGTGGACGAGGAAGTGGTCGTGGTCGTGGACGCGGCCGTGGTTTTGAAAATAATCGAGATAGTTATTTCTATAACTCATCTCAAAATAACGTCCCAAACCATCCACAGAAAAGGCATCAAGAAAACATGAGTGTTAATGAAAATCACTCGAAAAGATTTGAAAGTTCTTGTTTCAGATGCGGTACTCCAGGACATTGGTCTCGTATTTGTCGAGCCCCTGAGCATCTTTGCAAACTTTATAAAGAATCGATAAAGGGGAAAGAAAAGGAGACCAACTTCACTGAGCGAAGTGACCGTTTGAGTGATTCAACTCATTTTGATGCTGCTGATTTTATGAATGATTTCTCTGGAAATGATCAATATGTTGGTGGGATAGAAATGAACAATATTGATGCTGCAGATTTTCTCAATGATTTCTCTGAAAATGAACAATATAGTGGTAGAATATAAATGTACAATAATTTATTTTTCATGTATTTATATGATAATGTTTTATTGTACAATTATGATATGTGTTATATTTAAATATGTATTGTCATTAATTTTTTTTCATTGCATATTTTTTGAAGTTCAAATATGGAAAATGCTATGAGCAAAGCTGAAGTTTGCATACCCGATAGTGGTACAACGCACACTATCCTCCGAGATAAAAGATATTTCTTGGAACTAAAACCAACAAAAACAACGGTGAATACAATATCAGGTCCTGTAGACTTGATTAAAGGATGTGGTAAAGCACAATTTTTGTTACCTAATGGTACAAAATTTTTGATCAATGATGCTTTATATTCACCACAATCGAAAAGAAATTTGTTGAGTTTTAATGATATATATTCCCATGGGTATGATACTCAAACAATGAATGAAGGGAATGAGAAATATATGTGTCTTACCACATATAAATCAGGAAAGAAATATGTGATTGAAAAACTACCAATGCTCCCTACTGGATTGCATTATACACATATACGTCCCATTGAATCAAACATGGTAATTGATAATTCTTCAATATTAACCAATTGGCATGATCGATTAGGACATCCTGGTTCAACAATGATGCGAAGAATTATAGAAAATACACATGGTCATCCATTGAAAGACCAGAAGATCTTTCAGAATAATAAGTTTCAATGTAAAGCATGTTCTCTTGGAAAACTTATTATAAGACCATCACCAGCCAAAATCCAAACTGAATCACCAATGTTTCTTGAACGTATTCAGGGTGATATTTGTGGACCAATCCATCCACCATGTGGACCATTCAGATACTTTATGGTATTGATTGATGCCTCCAGCAGATGGTCACATGTATGTTTATTGTCAACTCGAAATGTTGCATTTGCAAGATTACTTGCTCAAATAATAAAATTGAGGAATCAATTTCCCGATTATACAATCAAGAAAATTAGACTTGATAATGCTGGTGAATTTACTTCCCAGACTTTCAATGATTATTGTATGTCTATGGGAATCATTGTTGAGCATCCTGTTGCTCATGTACATACTCAAAATGGATTGGCTGAATCATTGATTAAACGTCTGCAAATGATTGCTAGACCAATGATTATGAAAACAAAGCTCCCTATTTCTATATGGGGACATGCAATTTTACATGCTGCTTCATTAATTCGCATCAGACCAAGTGCATATCATAAATACTCCCCATTGCAGCTTGCATTTGGTAAAGAACCAGACATTTCTCATCTGAGAATTTTTGGATGTATGGTGTATGTGCCTATTGCACCACCTCAACGAAAGAAAATGGGACCTCAAAGAAAGATTGGAATTTATATTGGTTATGATAGTCCATCGATCATTCGATATCTTGAACCACAGACAGGCGACGTGTTCACAGCACGTTTTGCTGATTGTCATTTTAATGAGGAAATCTTCCCAATGTTAGGGGGAGAACAGAAACATACCGAAAAAGAAATTACATGGTATGTATCATCATTGTTACATCTGGATCCAAGAACAAAACAATGTGAAAAAGATGTACAGCAAATTGTGCACTTGCAAAGAATAGCAAATCAAATACCAGATGCATTTGCAGACACAAAAGGGGTAACTAAATCATATATACATGCTGCAAATGCCCCTGCTCGAATTGAAATTCCGAAGAAACAAATTGAAGATAGTCATGATGTCATTAAACGCCTGAAGCGTGGAAGGCCAGTTGGTTCCAAGGATAAAAATCCTCGAAAAAGAAAATTCATAGAGAAACACAATGATCACAAAATAGAGAATGATGTTCCTGAAGAAACACATAATGATCACAAAATAGAGAATGATGTTCCTGAAGAAACACATGATGATGAAAATGTTTTGTCAGAACCACAAACTGACGAGAATCATGAAATCTCTATCAATTATATTAATACTGGAAAAATATGGAACCGAAAAGATATAGAAGAAATTGATGATATATTTTCTTATAATGTGGCAATCGACATCATAAATGATAATGAAGATCATGAACCAAAATCTTTTGGTGAATGTAAAAATCGGCAGGATTGGATAAAATGGAAAGATGCCATCCAGGTTGAATTGGATTCGCTAAATAAACGTAATGTTTTTGGACCTATAGTCCTTACACCTGAAGGTGTAAAACCTGTTGGATACAAATGGGTTTTTATTCGAAAGCGAAATGAGAAAAATGAAATAGTAAGATATAAAGCTCGACTTGTTGCACAAGGTTTTTCTCAAAGGCCTGGAATTGATTATGAAGAAACGTATTCTCCTGTGATGGATGCAATTACGTTTCGGTATTTGATTAGCTTGGCAGTATCTGAAAATTTAGAAATGCGTCTTATGGATGTTGTTACAGCCTACTTATATGGATCACTTGATAGTAATATATATATGAAAATCCCTGAAGGATTTAAGATGCCTGAAGCACAAAGTTCAAAACCCAGAGAATGTTATTCTGTGAAATTACTAAGATCATTATATGGGTTGAAGCAATCCGGCAGAATGTGGTATAATAGGCTAAGTGATCACTTGATGAAAAAGGGATATGTAAATAATTCAATATGCCCTTGTGTTTTCATTAAGAAAACAACATCCGGATGCGTAATTATTGCTGTATATGTTGATGATTTAAACATCATTGGAACAAATAAGGAAATTCAAGAAGTTGTGTCATACTTGAAAGAAGAATTTGAAATGAAGGATCTTGGAAAAACCAAGTATTGTCTGGGTTTACAAATTGAACAAAAAGAATGTGGAATATTTGTTCACCAGACAAATTATACAGAAAAGATCCTTAAACGTTTTAATATGGACAAATCAAATCCTTTAAGTACTCCAATGGTTGTTAGATCATTAAACATAGAAAAGGATCCATTCCGTCCATGTGAAGATGATGAAGATATTCTTGGTCCAGAAGTACCATATCTAAGTGCTATCGGTGCCCTTATGTATCTTACAAATTGTACAAGGCCTGATATATCTTTTGCCGTAAATTTATTGGCAAGATTTAGCACATATCCAACAAAGAGACATTGGAACGGAATTAAACATATATTCCGTTATCTACGAGGAACGACAGACTTGGGACTTTTGTATTCAAAAGATGCTAATCCAAGTATAATTGGTTATGCCGATGCTGGATACTTATCTGATCCACACAAAGCACGTTCTCAAACTGGATATGTATTTACTCGTGGAGGCACTGCAATTTCTTGGCGTTCACAGAAACAAACACTTGTAACAACTTCATCAAATCATGCCGAGATTATTGCACTACATGAAGCAAGCCGTGAATGTGTGTGGTTAAAATCAATGACTCAACATATCCAAATCTCATGCGGATTATCATTCGACGAGAAGCCTGTGATACTATATGAAGATAATGCTGCATGTGTTGCTCAAATGAAAGAAGGATACATAAAAAGCGACAGAACTAAACATATTCCTCCTAAGTTCTTCGCATTCACCAAGGAGCTTGAGAAGAATAAATGTATTGATGTTCGTCACATTCAATCAAGTGAAAACTCATCAGATCTCTTCACAAAGGCACTTCCTACGACAATATTCAGAAAGCACATATATAATATTGGGATGCGCAATCTACGAAATTTGTGAAGAATTGTTCGTGTCAACATGAGGGGGAGTTTACGTGACTGCACTCTTTTTCCCTTACTATGGTTTTTATCCCAATGGGTTTTTCCTAGTAAGGTTTTTAACGAGGCAGTATAAAAACACGTAATGTATACAATCATTATGATCATCATCACAAGGGGGAGTGTTGAAAAATTATTTAAAAATGTGTTAAATATTTGTGTTGAAAATGTGAATGTTGAATGTTGAAAATTAGGTAAAATTAGGTGTTGAATATTGAAAATTAGTGTGTGATGATGTAGGTAATGATGTATTTTATTTTTGGATTATTTGTAAAAATTTTCTATAAATAGATCTCTCATTTGTGAAGAAAATCACAATTGAGTTGAGAGAAAAATATTATAAAGTGTGTAGTGTGATAATTTTGAGAGTTTGAGATTTTTACTTTTTTACCGTAAATTTTTACTTTTTCACAACAGATATATTATATGATCTATATTATCATTTCTCCGTTGAAAAATATTTACCATAAAAAAATAGGCATAATAATATTTAAAAATAGATATACAGTTGACTCATAGCTGTGCGACGTCGCTTCCGGGAAAAGTATCCGAGTTGGCGATGGAATCATCGGGCCATGAGTCGCGCAGTAACTTGAGCAGCATCTGAGCTTTACGCTTCGCCCTCGCCGTGCAATCACTCTGGACCAGCATCACCAGCTGGGTCAACAAGCCGGAAGCCACGGCGTCGTTTTGAGCTCTCTCCGACGCTGAGCACAGCGACAGTAGGGCCCCGGTGGCGTACTCTGTGGCGCGGACGGAGATCTTCAGTATAATCTTCACCAGAAACTGCACCGCCATCTCATGCGACGCAAACGCGGCACAACCGGACGGGACACGGCAGAGGAGCTCCACCGTAGCCAGCGCTCTCTCCGCGTCGCATTTCTCGAACACCGCCAGCTTCTCTACCAGAACGTCCACTGCACCAGCTGCCACCGCCTTGTGGCGGTGCTGCTTCACCAGGCACAAAGCGAACAATGCTTTGATTCCGATCTTAAGCGCCCTGGGATACGCTCGTGGATGAGTTAAAATAGCGATAATGCCTTCAAACACCTCTCCTGAGCTGCTGATTTGCGATCGGAGCTCCGGCGATCTTATCCTTGCCACGACATTCTCTACAATGGCCGCCGAGTTTACTCGAACTTCAATCGATGAATGAAACAGTAGATTCACCAGGTATCCAACCCGACTCGAATCCGCTGCCACGTACGTACACTCCGCCTCCGATAACGTGAACATCGACAGAACCGCGAGCGATTCGTGACTCAATTCCGATAAATCCGACCGAACATTGGCAAACACCATATAAAGCAAAATCTCCCGAGCATTACTAGCAGCAATAACCACCCGATTCTTCTCCGAGTCACGAGCGAGTCCTCCGAGCTTCCTCAAAGCAGAAACCCTCACTCCAAACAACGCCGACCCGGACGACGCCTGGTTCAGCAAAGACCGAACCAAATCCGGGTCCGCAGGCTGCTTCGGAGTGGGTATCCGCTCCACTCCAAAGGACCGGTTCGCCACACACCAATCCTGAATCAACCGCCGGAGTGTATGATTCGGAATAAGCGTGAAATCCGTTAGCAGAACCCGGGTAACCGGACACGTCGTATTCCCGGTTGCCACCCATGATTCAATGCTTGAACGGTCGTACGTCTGACCTGTACAAACCGTAACCGGGTCACTCATCAGCTCTAAAGAAATCGGGCACCTGAAGTAAGATGGAATCTGCACGCCTACATCCAACGGCTCCAAACCCACAGGCATGTTCTCTAAACTCAACCAAATTTTTTTCAAGGAAAAAATCAAGAATCAAGAAAATATAAAGAGGGACAAGAAGTAGAGGCAGCGAGAGAATAATTAATGCCAAAAATGCAGCGGGGGCTCCGAATTCTCTTTCTTCTTTGTTGGGTGGTGGGATTTTGATTATATATAATACGAACTTGGGAACAACGGGACATTTTCTGAGTTTTTGTTCTGACCAACTTGTACTACATGTATCCATCCACCACACGTGTGGTTATTTACTCTGCCATGGTTAGTTTAAGGTCGGGTGGGGTAGGCTGGTCAAAGGGAATGTGGGTGGGTGTGTGGCCTCCACCTCCCTATCTCCTGTTTACATCACAGGGAATGGAAATGATTTAAATAAATAAATGGAAATTTTTTTGTTTTGAGCTTGATTATGTTACCTCTTCTGTTCTTGGCTAGTTTGGTTGGTCCATTTTGCTGCTCTATTCTTGTTCCAACTTCTTGTTTACACATTTCAATTCACGGAAATGGAAGCTAAGTAGTTAAATTTTAGGATACCAAACATAACTTTTCCAAAATCTTACAAAATGTTAAAAATTAGAAATGTTTTTATCTGTTGTCCCAGATTTTACCTATGAACCATCCTATTTTAAACGAGGTTATTGCACACTTTAAAATCATTAGAGCATGTGAAAATCTCATATCATACTAGAGATCCATGCGAATTTTCGACAATCTCATTGTTGGAGTTTTGTCACACTATATGGATTGATCGCTTTAGATGATATAGAAAAGAACCCTTAAATGATGTCGTATGAAAATATGATCTTGTTTTTTTAGAAAATGAATCTAAATGCACTAACTCGATGTTTACACATGAACCCCTAAAAATAATCTAAATTGGTGATTAAAAGATATCTTCACCCACTCCACCTCCTAACATTGAACTACCTAATGTCATGCATACAGACAACCATTAAACTCAGGCACCACACAATTATTGAATGTGGTTAGATAAAATATATCCAAATGTTGAAGATTGTGACTCGTGAGGCTTAAAATGACCCAACTTCTGATGTAATTAGGACTGTTCTTTGACCTATAAGTTGGGTGTACGACTATTCAACCACTGTACATTTACAGTAATATGGTATGACCAACGCCATTAATTAGTTGAATACAGAACCTAACCGACTTGAATAGATGATAATCTTTTAATCTTTAAAAAAAAAAAGAAAAGAAAAGAAAAGAAAGAGGAGTAATATTAATTGGTTTGAATGCAAAAGGACTATAGCCTTTCAATTTCCGTGGCTGTAGGGAAGGCGGAAGACACTGTTTTGTCTGTGGTCAACCGGACAAGATTTTGCCACCACAGCTTACTAGCCTTTCTGCGCACGTGAAAGTCACTTCTCCTTCACACGTGCTCTCCAGCTAGGCAACATCAATATTAGGAAATTGTATTATTTATTTGTAACTAGGAACCATCTCTCCCTCAAATAGTTTCTTATGTAAATTTGGATGAGATTATATTACATATTTATTTTTACGAAATTTTCAAAAACATTTAAATGAAATGATATTGATTATGCTAAGTAGTAATATATTTGTCTGATACATTATAATATTTGTGGCGTGCATAAAATTGCCTTAGTTGATTGACGTACGTGGGAGGGACCATCTGATTTATTCATAGGCATTTGTTTGTGTATATATTCCAATTCCGAACAAAGAAATCAGACACGAGATTTCATGCTGTATTGTCTCCAAACACACAAATAATTGAACATTCTTTCGGAAACGTTTTAGGTGAAAAGAAATTAAACTGCTTTAGTTCAATAATTAGGTTGGAATATGATTCACCAGTGAGATGTGTTGGATTAAATGTATTGGGTTGTGAAATTTATGGGCTTTTCATGTGAGTGAATGAAAATTTAGAAATGTGAGTTTGTCTCACATCGGAAAAATAAAGTGATATAGATAAATTTATATTGTGTTACACTTTATGGAAGTGTAACAATGATTGGTCAGAGGTTGAGGCTCTCTCTCGTTCACATCGACGCAGAGGGGGTGCAAATCATGATCCTGATTTGAACTGGAAAAAGGCTTGACTTGTGTGCAAGCTTACGAGCGCGACCTGAGTGCGTCGAATGTCGGACCGATTAAGGCAAAAATCGCCTAGTTATTCTATGACATCTTTTTTTTTATTGAGACCTTTCACATGCTTTTGAGACCTTTCGCATGACCTGGCTTTTGGTGCTTCTTCTACCCCAACCTTTGGTGCTTCATCTGCCATCTTTATGGCAACTTTTGGCCTTTCATATAGCTGGTATCAGCATGTATAAATAAGGGGTTTTAAGGACACTGTATCTCATACAGGCCTTGGTTTGATTCATTTTAAGCTTTTCTCTACTGTTTCTCTTCACTGTACTGTTCGCTGGTTTTCTTTTTCACAAACTTTCTGTACTATATCATTCGATATATATTGTGTAACAAGATGTTGGGATGTTAAGGTCTGTTGGACACCTACGAAAAAGTCAGATGTTCAATTTTTTCACTATATCATCTCAGTTTGAGTCTGTCACATAAGACTAATCTAATGTGGTTTAATTGGTCAGCGTGATTTGTAAAATACTGTGTTGATCTTTTGAGTTTACTTAAAACGCACCATAAGGTAATGGTGGCGTGTTCCCAAATTTAAAAAATATCAATAATAATAATAAATAGTTTGGAATTTTATAGAAAACATGGATTTTTTTTAAAAAAAAAAACCCTTATATTTAAGAAAGAGTGGGTGCATTAGCTACTTTTACTCCCATTGAATCGGATTCAATATAACCCAAGCACATGCTTCAACATAAGGGATAGTGTAAGGTAAAAAAATATATAAAACTTGTCCAACTTTTGCTTTCCTTTGTGTCACAATAATGATATTCTTTTGATTATTTTAATGAATCCCAATTGTTTAAAAGATCGGGGGACTAAAGCTTTTTGGTTGTGCATGGGATANTAAATTATATCGGATGGAACCGAGTATGAGATATTGGTTTAATGGCGAGACTAGAAGAAAGAGGAATCAAATGTTGGATGAAATAAATATATATAATAATTTTTTAATGTCTTATAATGTAAAGTTAGTGATTCAAGATATTATGACTTTGACTGGATGTTCATTATGTGATCTTTTTCATTGGTTTTATAATTTATAATCAAACATTAAAAGATATTATTTACTAGTTTACCAATATCCAAATGTCCACTTTGTCATGTATAAATTGGTTCCCACCAAATATTATGTATCCTATGAAATTAATCTATGATTTTGACTCAATTAAGGAAGCAATTATCTGTGTTAAATTGAGTTTGCTGCAGGTTTCACATGTTATCTACCTTGAACTTTTAAATTTTCAACATTGAGCCTTGTGCATTCTGTCTTATTATTTTATTAATTTTTCTACCTTTTTTTTAAACAAAAAGTTGATTCTCTGTTGTAATTTAAATATATATTTTTATTATGTTTGATTTATTTTACATTATCTTGAAGATTTTGAGATTTGCCATTTAGATTTGTCAAGTTAAAAATTGGGCCGTGTAAGAAGCTTTATTCAAAAAGTTGTTATTTAAGCGGTCCAAAATTAAATTTAAAAAAGCTCTTGCGCCGAATCAGCCCAAAAGGAAAAAGAAAAAAAAAGTCCAACTACTCTACTCAAGAACTCAAGGCTAGGAGCGACGAGCAGTTGACATTCACTAGGTTTTTACGTATCTTTTACACTCTCTTAAGAGAGACTGGCATCTGGATGAAGAGTAAGAGGTTTATCTAAACCCAATCGGCTCGTCGACGAACGATGAACCAGAGGTGTGTAAGTTGATCGGATATTAGGTAATAAACTCCACTCAAAATCAACTTAAGGAACATGGGATGTATGAGGAATTTATGACTTACGACCCTCTAAATTCAGATTCAAAGTTCAAAACCTTGAAAAAATTTTACTTCTCCAAATTCTAATATTTTTACGATAACGAGCTTTATGTGATCTAAACCGCATCGCGTGACAAGAAAAACTAATTTTAGCATAAAAACTTATACATACAATCAATAGATATCCCATTTTATATGGCACGGATTCAAAATCATAATTTATTTGATTAAAATGTACAATTAATAGGCATTAGTGCACTGGTTTTATGAGTACGGAGGTTATTTTATTTTATTGAAACAAATAAATGTATAATCCAAGGTATTAAAAATAAAGCCCAATCGAAGGCGACAGATTAGCAAATATTCTATTAAATATTATAATTACTGATTCATCATCATTAATTAATTAATATAATTGGAAAGGGAGCCAACAAAATTTAATTACACTTGGGAATTTTTCTGAATTGTGAATGCACCAAAGTTTGAAATTAATAAATTACACTTCAAATTTGAATTTGAAACTTAAACAGTTATCAAAATGTCTGGAATTATTTCTTGGATATGTTAACCGACGAATTAAGATTTCAAACCTCAAAACTTTGAAAAATTTGTAGTCAGCAATATTAATTGTTTTTATTTTTAGCTTTGATGTATATTTTACTTATTTGTCTCGAATTTAAGAAGTTTTTACCAACTCTTTTAAGTTAATTAATCTCAAAATGCGTAGAGCTTACAAATATGACAAAAAATTGTGTGAGACGTTCTCACGAGTTATATTTTGTGAAACAGCTCTCTTATTTGGGTCATCTATGAAAAAATATTACTTTTTATGCTAAGAGTATTATTTTTTATTGTGAATATCGGTAGGGTTGACCCGTCTCACAGATAAAGATTCGTGAAATTATCTCACAAGAGACCTATTCTGACAATATATATGAACTCATGAATCTATATATATATATATATATATTTTCGATGACATCAAATATAGTTTCATCAAATTTAGTTTTATTTCGAAATTTTTTATCTGTACCATATATTTTTTTGTGGTAAAGACTATGCTTATTAAAACATGTCTTCGAAGAAATTCTTTTTTGAAAGAGAAAATATTAGGGGTGTCAATCGGGTGGGTTGGGTCGGGTTTAGGGTCAACACGCGAAAATTTTTTTATTTTTTTTTCAACCCGAACCCGAAGCAACCCGAAAACCCCCAACCCGAACACGAACCCGTATAACCCAACTCAACCCGACTAACCCGCCTAATCCGAATTTTATTTATTTATTTTAAAATTTTTTTAAAAAAATTAATGAAAAAAATTCAAAAAAATAAAAAATAATAATATTTTAATTTGAACACATAATAACAAAATTTTCGATTTAAATTTGAAAGTTTAATCGTAGAAAATTAAAAGTATATTTACTAAATCAAATAAAAAATTGTTAAAAAAATAAAAATATGCAAAATAAATATTAAATGATGAAAATTTATCATATAAATATACAATCAATTTTGTTCAAACATACAATATATAAAAATATAGGTAATATTTTCAAAAAAAAAGTTCAAGGGTCAACCCGCGACCCAACCCGAAACCCGCCTAACATGTCACTAACCCGAATCCACCCAACCCGAACCCAACCCGAACCCGAAAAACCCCAACCCGAACCTGATTTTTTTCGTGTTCGATCGTGTCGGATTGACGGATCGTGTCGCATTTTGACACCCCTAGAAAATATTATTATTCTTCTAAAAACTGTAATAAAACTAAAACAGCGTTGATTGATTTGCAAATTAATGATCAGAAATTAAATATTATTATTTTAATTTAATTTAATTTAATTTAATTTAATTTTAAAATAAAAGTGTTTCATAACATGGGACCCACTATCGTCGTAGGATCTAACAAGCGTACAGCTCAGCAAGACTGATATCCCTTTCCCCAATATATAAACCACAAATCCCCTGTCCCCACCATTGCCGCTCCGCCCCAAATAAAATAAATATTCCCATATAAATTCACCCGATCCCTTCTCCGCTCCGCACGGCGGCGCCTCCCCTCGCCAATGTCGCAATCCGAGCCACCACGCCTCAGCCTCGGAGATCCTCCTCCGTTGCACAAGCAGAATTCGTGGTCCCCGGATATCATCCGCGACGAGGTTTGGAACAATCGCCGCAGGAATCATCGACACCGGCGCGGCCGCAGCGTCACGGACGATGACTTGGACGAGCTCCGCGCCTGCTTCGACTTGGGATTTAACTTCAATTCCCCGGATTTGGATCCGAAGCTTTCGTCGACCTTTCCGGCGCTCGGGTTTTACCACGCCGTGAACAGGCAGTACAGCAATTCTCTGTCTCGGTCTTCTTCATCCTCGTTTTCCGACTCTGGTTCGATGCTGTCGTCCGTCGGAGGCACCTCTAGTTTTATTGATCGAGGTAAAATTCAATCAATTGCCTTATTTACTGAGTTAAGCATTCGATTTCTGTTGGCAAAACTGAAGATTCTTCTCTAAAAATAGGTGATAGCCCGGAGACAGTGAAGAACAGATTGAGGCAGTGGGCGCAGGTGGTGGCGTGTTCGGTGCGTCAATATTCACCGAATCTAGTCGTTGATCAATCGGGATATTGTGAAAAAACTTCGTAATGTTCGTCCAATTTTGTAAATTAATTTCTCAATTTTCTTCTTCCCCTAGCTTTTTCGATGTATAATTCTTGCTTCAATTGTATATAGCTAAAATTAGGGTTGCTGATGTGATTACAATTATCCCTTTTTTTTTTTCTGGAACCCTAAAATTTCAAGTTTAGAACTTCTCTCCCAAATTCGGAAGGATAGCGAGATATAATTTACTGCTTATGCATTAAAGTGCTACAATTTTGAAATGTGATGCCATTATTTTGACCTCTTGTATTATTTGATGAACTTAAATGCTATTTAAAGTTCTAACTTTGTATTTTGGTATGAATTTTATTGATCAGATTCGAAATTTAAAAATAAACAATTTTGAAATCCAAGTTAGTTATTTAGGGTGTAGGTCTCTTGTGAGACGTTCTGGGTCAACTCTATCAATATTCACAATAAAAAATAATATTCTTAGCATAAAAAATAATATTTTTTCATGGATGGGCCAAATAAGAGATCTGTCTCACAAAATATAACATTTAAGATCTTTTCACATAAGTTTTTGTCTTATTTTGGATGTGTTTGCGATCACTTGAAAAACAATTATTGAATTATAGCTTAAAAAAATCTTTTTTGTATATTTCTCAAATTCAGTTTTTGCGTTATCTTTTGCTTAATTTAATTGTAATACAAAAGATGGTGGAATGATGATTCTAATTTTACAAAAATGATTCTAGTAATAAGTTTGTGAAACGAATCATGAAAAAATATTATTTCTTCTGGTAAAAGTATTGTTTTGACGGTACGAATGAATCAAGTAAAAATAAACATACGTCTTACACGAGACTTACTGATTTTACTATTAATAATTAGCTATATTCATTGAAGTCATAGGGATCCATTCTTTAAAATATCATGATACAAATTTAAAATTTCTAAGAATAAATCCATGGATTTTGATATTTAAATCTAAATTAAAAACAAGCTGGTGAACCAATTCAATCCATTGAGAAGAGTGGAGGACCAAACCGGACTAAGATGATGAATGTTTTTTTCTCAATATAAAATAAAATTTCATGTATATTTATTTTCAAATATCAAATTTATATCGAATCTATTTTTCCATGTCTTCCGTCACATTCCTACATGTCAAAATATCTAATAAACATATATAATTGAAATCTGACCTGTCACTTTCAATAATGTGGGAGGGAGACAAAAGAAATGCTGATTATAATTCTTATTTTGTAGGGTTCTCATGTTTTATCCCACATAACAATTCAACCAACCCATTAAATTTTAAGCTTCAAAATATTTGTATAATTTTATTTATTTATAAAAAATACATTGATATTTTTTTATTAAAAAAAATAATGGGATGTGGCCAATAGCTATTTTTCATCACATCCAATGGGTGAGCGACACCTCATCGGTGCTCACATAGGTGTGCACAGTAGGTGTGCATCATATCAAATCTATATATATTTATATGTGTGTGTGTGTGTGTGTGTTAGATGTCCCATATCGATTCGATAAAATACCTGAGAATTATATATATAGACTTGGACAATCCTCTCCCATAGAGCTAGCTTTTGGGGTTTGTTAAGTTAAGTCCGAATTCCAATCTTAAAATGCTCTGGTACCATATTAAGATTGGAACTTGGACCTAATTCAACATCAAAAGCTAGTTCAAGAGGGGATAATTGTCCAAGTTCATATATGCAACTCCTAGGTATTTTATCCAACCGATGTGAGACAATTAATAATATATATATATATATATATATANTTTTTTTTTTTTTTTATTTGGGGTAAGGTCTAGTTCTTCAAGATTAATGGTTTCATTCTTTAGCATCATGTCAAACTAATTGACCTTTGTTTGAGTGGTAAAAGATAAGGAAGATTCGGTTTTTCACTATTTTGGTGATCTTCGAATCGTGTAAGAAATCAAAGATGTTATGGAAATCATATGGTTGAATGAAGTGTGAGTGGCTGAGGCGATTGAGTAATATGTTTTGTGTTTGGTATTGAGCATCTTATGTCTGATTTTGATATTACATTTTTTCAATAAAAGTTATAATTTTATTTTTTGTATTTAAATTAGTTATGGTGATATTGTTTTTTATGTTATAATGTAAAAATGACTAGACCAAAAAATTTATTGAATCTTATAGGCCAAGGAGCAATGATCAATGTCGCGATGTTGCTATACCTATTTCGGAAACGTGAAGAATAAGCTTGAACCAAAACTCAACGAGATCAATGGACAAAGATCAAAAGTGCAATGTTAATTTCATGTTGCACTTTAGTGTAATGTTTGAATAGTACAATGTTGATTTGGATATTTGCAATTAGAATGTGAATATTAGTGTTCATAATTTATTGATATTTTGCAAATTGGTCCATGAGGATGAAAGTATTGATACATGATTTTCCAGATGATATATATTGGACATATAAACAAATGTATTTCTTCGTTGCCATAGAGAATCCTGTGAACAAAATGTGAAAATTATGGTGAAAAATCATTACGAAAAATGATTTTCTTACTTTTTTACAGATTAAATATGCACAAAGATGACATCAGTGCCCCTAACAATTTATACTCAATTATCCATGTTATGTGCCAAATATCAAACATATTACACTATATTTACAATATATTGTATTCGAATAAGCATATTTTATGTTAATAATAATCTAAGTAATATCTTTTGTTTCATAGATAAAATTCAGGTAAGAAGCAGTTTTTCTCTACTTCTTATTCATTATACAACTTCTTACCATGTTTTTATTTATTAAAACAAAAAAACACTACCTACATTATTAATGGCTCAAAATATGCTAATTCGAACATAATAGTTCGTCAATTTGGTATAATATGTCCGAATTTGGGTACATAACTTGTAAATTTGAGCATAAATTCTTATGGGCAACGAAGTCGTCTTGATCCAAACTCATACGCTTATTTAATGTGTAAAAAATAGTAAAACAACTTCTTATCATAAATTTTATCTATGTAACAAAAAACACTACCTACATTATTATTGATACAAAATATGCTAATGTGAGCTTAATATATCATAAATTCAATATAATATGTCCAAATGTGGCACATAACGTTGATATTTGAGCATAAATTTTTAGGGACACTTAATTCGTTTTGATTAGACTTGTAGGCCAATTTAATGAGTAAGAAGTAGGAAAAAATTTCTTCCCGTGATTTTTATCCATAAAATAAAGGTAAAAACTTGTGTGAGACGGTCTCACATGTCGTATTTGTGAGACAGATCTCTTATTTTGGTCATCCATGAAAAATATTATTTTTTAAGCTAAGAGTATTATTTTTTATTGTGAATATCGGTAGGATTGATCCGTCTCGCAGATAAAGATTCGTGAGACCGTCTCACAAGAAACCACTCTAAAATAAAATACACTATGTACATTATTATTGTCACAAAATGCTAATTTGGGTATACTATATCATGATAAATGCAGCATAATATGCCCAAAATATAGTACATAACATGGATATTAAGGCATAAATTCTTCGTCTTGATACAAACACGGGGCTAATTGCACTTCGGACATAATAATTGCACTTCGGACATAATATTTTGCAATTTCAGCATCGAAGTCTTGATCCAAACACATATGCATATTTAATAAGTTAACTCCTTCTTACATGTTTTTATTTATTAAAACAAAATTTATTACTAAAATTATTATTGACACAAAATATTATATTTTGAACATAATAATTCGTAAATTCAGTATAATATGTCCAGATTTGGGTACATAACCCGTATATTTGAGCATATATTTTTAGGAACACCGAAATCATCTTGATCCAAATGCATATGCTTATTTAATGAGAAATCCATGCAATGAATGTTATCTATTAAACAAAAATAATTACTTACATTATTATTGCATAAAATATACTATTTTGGATGTAATATATTGAAATTTCAGCTTAATAAATTGTCCGAAATCAGGTACATAAACTTGATATTTTATCATAAATTCTTAGGAGTACTGAAGTCTAGATCAAAACTCATATACATATTTAATGAGTAAACTAACATAACCCATGTGGGCATTGCTCCCATGATAGGATGGATGGCCAAGATTTGCCCATGCATATATAAGACCCACTTTTTTTTTTTTTGGAAATTGTATGTGTGGCAAGATCTTTCCCGTTGAAATGAAGTGAGGGTAGTGCCCACATAGGTAGGATCTCATCTACCCTTCTTATCATGTTTTTATTTATTAAAACAAAACATTACCTATATTATTATTGGCACAAATTGTGCTAATTCAAACATAATAATTCATAACTTTGGTATAATATGTCCGAATTTGGGTACATAACATATATATTTGAGCATAAACTCTTAGGGGCACAAAAGTCGTCTTAATCTAAACTCATATGCTTATTTTATGAGTAAAAAATAGGAAAAAAAACACTTCTTACCATGAATTTTATTTATAAAATTGTTTGAATTCGATAAATAACTTGACAATTTGAGTATAAAGTATAAGGAACATCGCATAGTAGATCTAAACTCGTATATATAATTAACCAATTTAAGTTTTAAAAAAAAACAAGTTCTTAATACAATTATATGTATCAAGTAATGACGCTAGCAAAATTATATTATTGGAACAAAATATGACAATTCCGACTTAATATATCGCAATTCTAGTATAAAATACATTGAATTTGGTACATAACTTGATGACACAAAGAAAAACTAAAACTTCAACATGTAGTAAATTGAAAGAAGGCAGCAATGTGACAATTATAAATTCAAACAAAATAATTTACACTTACACTACAACAAAAATGACTTTACGCAGCGCATCATCAACAGCGTGCATTAAAAGCACGCTGCGAATAGTACTTTTAATGGCGTGTATCAATATGTGCGCTGTTAATATTGTTGCACTTGACAAAAATAACGGCGTGCAGTAAAAGCACGCTGCGGAAAGTAATATCCGCAGCGTGCATTTATGTGTGCTGTAAATATTATATACTTTCTGCAGCGTGCTTTTAATGCGCGCCGTTAATAACATATATATTAACGGCGCGCATTAAAAGCACGCTGCGAAAAGTTATATGATATACTATCCGCAGCGTGCAATAATGTGCGCTGTTACTACTCTATGCATTCACGGCGTGCAGTAAAAGCACGCCGTTGAAATGGAATAATTTTTAAATTAGCGACGGTTTATTACACCGTCGCTAATTAAAGTTACGACGTCGCTAAATTTAGAGACGGTATAAAATAACCCGTCGCAGATTTTAAATCGGCGACAGTTTAATAAATAACCGTCGCTAAGCGACGGTTATTTATTAAATTGTCGCTAATAGTTGTAAATCAGCGACGGTTATGTTTAAACCGTCGCTAATAGTGACAGTTTAATTCCAAACCGTCGCTAATTGTCGTAAATTGTCTATAAATATCCGATTTCCGTTTCACATTCACACCACTCTACAACACTTAAACTTTTCTCTAATATGCGTTTTTAATTTAGGTTTAAGTACATTTTTTTTAAAAATTTTTGGTTAATTTTTTAAGTGTTCGTTCAGAGATGATAGTTTTATTGGAATTTTTTTTAAAATTTATTAAATTATAAAAGTAATTTTTTTTTATTTTTACGCAACATTTAGCGACGGTTTTATGAACTGTCGCTAAATGTAGCGACAGTTTTGTAACCGTCGCTAAATTTAAACACCGTCGTTCCCTTAGCGACGGAGTAGTAACCGTTGCTAATTTAGCGACGGTCGTTTTGGTGTTTAACGGTCGCAAATTAGCGACGGTTCTCTTAAAAACCGTCGCTAATATTTAGATTTTTTTTAATATTAACGGCGCGCATTGCACGCTGCGGATAGTTGTATTAACAGCGTACATATGCACGCCGTTGATAGTAGTATTAACAGCGTGCGCATGCACGCTGCGGATAAACTTGAACTTTCAACAGCTTGCAATTTCGCAGCGTGCATTGTGCGCCGCGGAAAGAGTATTTGCGCGCTGCGAAAAGCTATTTTTGTTGTAGTGTTAGACAATGACATACACTAAAAACCAGTGGAAAATCGAAATAAATTTCAAAATGACACACTAAAAGGAGTGGCAAATCGATAATCATTACAATAAATAAAAACCGAGAACGTATTCAAACAACAACTAAAATGGAAAAAAAGCCGAGAAACATCACAAATATTGCAAAGAAAACTTATTTATAAAGAAAGTAAACGATGACAAAAAAATATTTGTATCTAAACCTGGTGACAAATGGATTAAGGGACGAGCAAATAGGACAGTAAGCAAGTTAGAACAAAAAATTTCCAAAAACTATAAGTTTTTATGAAAGTTGCAAGTCTCCTAAAATATATTGATTGACTGAATAAATTATATTAGTAAAGAGGGAAAAAAGAATCTTTCCAGTTGGGTTTAAGGAATAAACCACATACAACTGTTGCTTTACATGTTGATTGTTGCGTTGAATCTAGTGGACTCGTACGGTACACACAAGTTGAAAAGTACATCAACATTAGGGATGATAATGGGTAGGGTATGGGTCGCATTTCATACATTCATCTTCATACCCATCGGGTATTGAATTTCATCCCCATTCCCATACCCATCGGATTATCGGATACCCATACCCTACCCAAATACCCAATTATCATATACAATTAAATTTTTTCAAATTTAAATTGTTTCAATGAAGTTATGAATATTTAAAAAATATATAATGAAGTTATATATATTTTCTTCTCTTTTAATATACAAAGCATCGTTTTCTTTGATTTTCAAATTTATGATTATATGAATTGAAAACTACGAAAATCGGTGGATTGACTGATGAATATTTAATATAAATAAATATAATTACTATATATATATACACACATATATACATACATATATATATATATATATATATATATTTATATATATTAATTTATTCGGGTATTCGGGTCGGGTGTGGGTCGGATTATATCAAACCCGTCTCCATACCCGAACCCGAAAATCCCCATACCCGATTACCCAATTATTTANTTGTTTATCTATCGATAATAAGCAACTCGATAGATGGAATCAAGTCTTTTCTTGTTGATCACATCACACTCGGAATCCCCGTCTTATAAGACATCTCCGAAAAGAAAAGAAGAGAAAAAAAAAGAAAAATTTGTAAAATAACTTCGGTCAACTATTTAATTAAGAAAATGACATTTTCATATATATTTCAAATACACATTAAAATGCAAAGTACGTGTAAGGCCCGAGATTATTCCACTTTAATCCGAGATTATTTAATTTATGAATTTTGGAATGATGAATTAAATTCCACGATTTTTGTAATTAATTAGGATTGAAATGGAATTAAAAAGAGTTTTGAGGGCTGAAGTGCAAATAGTGAAGATTTCAGGGGCTAAAGTGCAATTAGCACTTGAGTGACACTTGTCACCACCATGCAATACATGATATAAATCTTGCATTCCTTGACAAATTCCAGCCAAGATCGTGACCTCCATTTCCAGAAATCCTCGAAGTCTTCTTGAATTGTGGAAATTCGATTATTCAAGCTCTGGCTATCAGAATTTAAATCCGGACACGGTACCGTACTCTTCTCGACACGAGCTACAACTGGACATTTACAGAGATAGTCTTGAGTTCAGAACTGATATTGCTTCAGACCGAGACTACGAACGACAGGTATAAGTCAATGTGGTATTGGGAGATCGACTTGAGTATGACATACTTGAGTTTCCCTAAATCACATACTGATTGTTATTAGATGTCTTGATTTGAATTGATATGCTTGTTTCTATTGATTTATAGGAAGCATGTTATAGGCGAGTATTAGACGAGTAATCTTGTGACAGAAGTGCCGGATAGTGATGGAATCGTCATTGGCACATTGCACTCTGTTACAGGATAGTGTATTAGCGAAAGTGCTAAGGTCTGTGACGGATAGGTCAAGACACTGGATGTTTGGTTATATCGATGTTGATTAGAATTGGAGTTTCTTCTATCACGGATATTCGATATGGAATGCCATCATCTGGAAACCGGGATCCCTAGACTAGGATTGAGTCTAGTCTGAGACGTAGAGTTACAAGTTTATTTACAGTTTTATATGTGGGATTATATTCTCACCGGAGTTATCCGGCTGTTGTCTTGTTTGTCTGTGTACATGACAACAGGTGGGACAGGATCAGGGTCCAAGAAATGAGGAGAGATCGTGATTAGAGTGGAGACTTCGGACTTTGATGTATATAGGGTTTTGACACTTGACATTAGTAGTTGAACCTTAGTTTGAGATGTTTGTATGTTGTATCAGCTTTATACTCTCATACTTATATGTATAGGAGTTTGATTCCATTACGTTCCGCAATTAAAGAAAAAAATTTATGACCCTAATTACTGGATTAGTAAATTGATCCTAATGATGATTTAGAATTGATTAGCGTCCGGGTCCCCACAACAGGTGGTATCAGAGCCGTAGGTTCCAGAGCTGCAGGTTCTTGAGACTGAGATAGAACCAGACTAGATTGCTATAGAAGCTAGTGAGCGGGGTAGATTGAGTTTTCTTTCCTGCTTCTGTGTGCTAGCATGGTTATTGTTTTCAAATACATGGTTACCTGAATTATCTGATTTGATTGGTAAAGTGTATTTTTGAGAATGAATCAGAACTGATTCTTGATCAGAGATAAGATGATCAGAAGAGGACTGAGACAGAATTATCAGATTTGATTACTAATCTTTTTGATAATCAGATATGCCTCCTCGAAGAGCCCCAGAACAAGGTAGTACCTCCGGTAATCCGATGGATGTGACAACAACACCGATGGAAACATTGCTGAAGAGATTTCAGTCATTCCATCCACCGACTTTGAAGGGTACTGAGACTTCAGTTGACTGCGAGAATTGGCTAGATGACATTGAGATGTTGTTTGAGTCCTTGGATTATACAGCTGAGCGGAGAGAGAGACTGATTGGGCACCAGTTGCATGACGTTGCAAAGAACTGGTGGATTTCAACGAAGAGAGCCTTGGAGCATAGAGGTATGAATGTTACTTGGAATGTATTTAAAACTGAGTTTTATCAGAGATTTTTCCTAGTGTCATATAGGAAGGACAAAGGTGCAGAGTTTGCAAATTTGAGACAGGGTCAGTTGAACATTGAAGAGTATGTGGCCAAGTTCTCTACTTTATTGCGATTTGCTCCACATGTGGCCGAGAACGACGAAGCTGTTGCTGATCAGTTCATCAATGGCTTGAATCCGGAGATATTTACATTGGTGAACACTGGGCGACCAAACAACTTTGCTGACGCCCTGAACAGAGCAAAGGGAGCAGAAGCTGGTCTGATGAGACAGAGAGGAGCTTCATATGTTGCCCCAGCACCAAGACCACGGCAACCCCCTCCCAGATTTGAGAGTGGTAGCAGCAGTGGTGGAAAGAAGGACTATTTGAAAGCCAGAGGAAGACAGTTTAAGAAGTCTGGCAGCAGTTCTTCCAGTTCCAGTTGCTCGAGACAGACTGGTCAGAGTCAAAGTTATACAGGACCTTATTGCAGCACGTGTGGAGGGAGACATTCCACAGAGCAGTGCCGAGGAGTGTTTGGCAGTTGCCGTATTTGCGGACAGCAGGGACATTTTGCTAGAGTATGTCCCCAGAGAGGTTCTCAGGGATCCCAGGGAGCAGAGTCATCTGGATCAGTGGCTCAGACAGGGAGACGACCCTCAGCTGTTCATTCTTTCCAGCCAGCACTATCTACCCAGTCACAGCAGAGGCCAGGAGGAAGCCAGACAGTGAGCCAGCCTCCTAGACAGCAGGCCAGGGTGTTCGCTTTGACTGAGGAGCAGGCACAGGACGCACCTGATGACGTTGTTGCAGGTAACTGTTTTATTTCTGGTTATCCTGCATATGTATTGATTGATACTGGTGCATCGCATACATTTATTTCTGAGAGATTTGCATTGATGCATGCATTGCCTGTTGAGTCCCTATCTACTGTAGTATCTGTTTCTTCTCCTTTGGGGAAAGGTTTGATATCCGTGACTTCGGTTAGATCTTGTGTGCTACAGTATGACGGACATGAGATTGAGCTAGACTGTATTGTACTTGGGTTGTCTGATTTTGACTGTATTATCGGTATTGATATGCTGACCAAGTACAGAGCTACAGTTGATTGTTTCCACAAGATTGTGAGATTCAGACCTGACATGGCTGCAGAGTGGAAATTTTACGGTAAGGGTTCTAGAGCTAGAATTCCTTTGATATCCGTATTATCTATGACTCGATTATTGCAGAAAGGAGCAGAGGGGTTCCTTGTCTATTCAGTTGATTTACTGAAATTGAGCCCATCATTGGCGGATTTGCCAGTGGTGTGTGAGTTTGCTGACGTCTTTCCAGATGAGATTCCGGGATTGCCTCCGATTCGAGAGATAGACTTCAGTATTGAGTTGATGCCAGGTACAGTTCCGATTTCGAGGGCTCCGTACAGAATGGCACCGATTGAGTTGAAGGAGTTGAAAGAACAGTTGGAGGATCTACTGGCCAAGGGATATATCAGACCGAGTGTATCTCCTTGGGGTGCTCCAGTACTGTTCGTGAGAAAGAAAGACGGTTCGATGAGACTCTGTATCGATTACCGGCAACTGAACAAAGCAACGGTAAAGAATAAATATCCCTTGCCTCGTATTGATGATTTGTTTGATCAGTTACAGGGTTCTTCGGTATATTCCAAGATCGATTTGAGATCTGGATATCATCAGCTGAGAGTCAGGGATTCTGATATCTCGAAGACAGCGTTCAGAACCAGGTATGGACACTACGAGTTTATTGTCATGCCATTTGGTTTGACTAACGCTCCAGCTGTATTTATGGGTTTGATGAACCGTGTGTTTCAGAAATATTTGGATGATTTTGTTATCATATTCATTGATGATATTTTGATTTATTCAAAGAATATGATTGAGCATGTTGAGCATTTGAGGATTGTTTTGAGAATTCTGAGAATATCAGGTACGTGATAGCGTACTTTATGTGAATAATCGTCTTGTTGTGCCAGATGTTTCGGATTTGAGACAGCAGATATTGACAGAAGCGCACAGCAGTCGTTTTAGCATTCATCCTGGGGCAGAAAAATGTATAACGATCTGAAAAGACAGTTTTGGTGGAAACAAATGAAGACTGATATTGCTGAATTTGTAGCCAAATGTCTGAATTGCCAACAGGTGAAGGCTGAAAGAAAGAAACCCGGAGGACTATTGCAGAGTTTATCTATTCCTGAATGGAAATGGGATCACATTTCCATGGATTTCGTGACACAGTTACCGCGTTCCTCCAGAGGTTCTGATGCGATTTGGGTTGTGATTGACAGACTGACCAAATCTGCATGTTTTATTCCGTACAAGATGACGTACAGATATGACCAGATGGCTGAGATCTATGTCAAGGAAGTGGTCAGATTACACGGAGTACCGAAGTCGATTGTCTCAGACCGTGATCCTCGTTTTATATCGCACTTTTGGCAGAGTTTGCAGCAGGCTCTAGGTACGAAGTTATATCTGAGTACCGCATATCGTCCCCAGACTGACGGACAGTCAGAACGGACGATACCGACTTTGGAGGATATGCTGAGAGCTGTAGTACTTGATTTTAGTACTGGATGGCAGGAGGCATTGCCACTTTGTGAGTTCTCGTACAACAATAGTTATCAGACGAGTATTGAAATGGCTCCTTTTGAGGCGTTGTACGGAAAGAAGTGCAGATCCTCTCTATATTGGGACGACATCTCTGAGGTTCCTCAGATTGGACCTGACATGATCAGAGAAATGACTGAAAAGGTAAATCTGATTCAGAAGAGAATGAAGACAACTCAAGACAGACAGGCCAAATATGCCAATGTTCGACGTAGACCGTTGGTATTTAAGGCAGGAGACCGAGTATTCGTGAAGATTTCACCTCTCAGAGGAGTTGTCAGATTTGGCAAGAAAGGGAAGCTGTCTCCACGATATGTTGGGTCGTATGAGATTCTCGAGAAGATAGGAGATCGTGCTTATCGACTCGCCTTACCGCCTTCTGTATCTGGGATACATGATGTCTTTCATGTATCGATGTTGCGGAAGTACCTCCCCGACGATTCACATGTTATTCAGCCAGACGAGGCCGAACTGGATGAATCACTGAGCTATGTTGAAAAACCAGTTCAGATTATTGATCGAAAAGAAAAGAGGCTCAGAACGAAGATTATTCCTCTTGTGAAAGTGCAATAGACTCGGCATGGAACTGAAGAAGCTACTTGGGAGACTGAATCAGCTATGAGACAGGAATCCCCAGAGTTATTCCACTGATGTGAATTTACTATTTCAGTTTCTGTTATTTCTGATTTGATTGCCTGTGATATGATTGCTTGAGATTTCGAGGACAAAATCATGTCTCAGAGGGGAGGATTGTAAGGCCCGAGATTATTCCACTTTAAGCCGAGATTATTTAATTTATGAATTTTGGAATGATGAATTAAATTCCACGATTTTTGTAATTAATTAGGATTGAAATGGAATTAAAAAGAGTTTTGAGGGTTGAATTGCAAATAGTGAAGATTTCAGGGGCTAAAGTGCAATTAGCACTTGAGTGACACTTGTCACCACCATGCAATACATGATATAAATCTTGCATTCCTTGACAAATTCCAGCCAAGATCGTGATCTCCATTTCCAGAAATCCTCGAGGTCTTCTTGAATTGTGGAAATTCGATTATTCAAGCTCTGGCTATCAGAATTTAAATCCGGACACGGTACCGGACTCTTCTCAACACGAGCTACAACTGGACATTTACAGAGACAGTCTTGAGTTCAGAACTGATATTGCTTCAGACCGAGACTACGAACGAAAGGTATAAGTAAATGTGGTATTGGGAGATCGACTTGAGTAGGACATACTTGAGTTTCCCTAAATCACATACTGATTGTTATTAGATGCCTTGATTTGAATTGATATGCTTGTTTCTATTGATTTATAGGAAGCATGTTATAGGCGAGTATTAGACGAGTAATCTTGTGACAGAAGTGCCGGATAGTGATGGAATCGTCATTGGCACATTGCACTCTGTTACAGGATAGTGTATTAGCGAAAGTGCTAAGGTCTGTGACGGATAGGTCAAGACATTGGATGTTTGGTTATATCGATGTTGATTAGAATTGGAGTTTCTTCTATCACGGATATTCGATATGGAATGCCATCATCTGGAAACCGGGATCCCTAGACTAGGATTGAGTCTAGTCTGAGACGTGGAGTCACGAGTTTATTTACAGTTTTATATGGATTCATGTTTCAGATTTGACATTTATTTCTGATATTTACTGCATGCTTTTATATTGATTATATTATCGCATGTTCGTTGATTTATACTGGGATTATATTCTCACGAGTTATCCGGCGGGACATGATCAGGGTCCAGGAAATGAGGAGAGATTGTGATTAGAGTGGAGACTTCGGACTTTGATGTATATAGGGTTTTGACACTTGACAGTAGTAGTTGAACCTTAGTTTGAGATGTTTGTATATTGTATCAGCTTTATACTCTCATACTGATATGTATAGGAGTTTGATTCCATTACGTTCCGCAATTAAAGAAAAAAATTTTTTGACCCTAATTACTGGATTAGTAAATCGATCTTAATGATGATTAAGAATTGATTAGCGTCCGGGTCCCCACAGTACGTCAACATCACACAAATATTATATATTTTTGTTATTATAACGGGCCTGAATGTAAACGAAACTGCCCTCATTTTCGTTTTTTTAAGATCCAATTTGAAATGTCCAACCCAGAATAATTAATTAGTTGATTAAAATATAACATTGCGAGCCAATTAGAAACTCGTTATTACAAATTAAACCAACCAAGAGTCTAGGCATGTTACTGGACCACATCGGACTTGTTTTGAAACAGTTCTGGATTGTGAAACGATGAAACCGAACCAATTATGCATGATATCGGATTTGATCAGTACTAAATTTTTTGTATTGAGATTGTGATTCAATCCAAAATCTAATTGAATGAATCTCTATTAAAATCGGATTGGACCATATTTACACCAAATGGTATCAACTATTGTTTTTTTTTTAAAAAAAATCATTATTTAACTAAAAAAATAGATACAAGTCTCTTTTATATCTTAATTTATTTATCAATTATATATAATTAATGTACATGATATCTAGTATAACTACATGAAATTGGTCATGAAATAGTTTCGGTATCAGATTTAAATGGATCGAATTAAAATAATTCAGGATCTAGTTTGAAGTAATCCAATCTGGTTCACTGTTGGTGTTGAATTCAATTCAGCCTGAAACCAATTATATTAGTTCTAGATTTAACTGGATTAAACCAAACACAATTTAGATCGGTTCCGAGTGGATTTAATATATTAATCATGTCTACGACAAAGTCTACGACAGAGACATTCCATCGCCCATGTTACATAATAAAATCGGCACTGATGATATAATTACAGATTATATAGAATCTGATGCTATTCAGAAAAATTGGGTGAATTGTGTGGATAATTTCTTGGGCATAGATGATTTCCTTCCTGGTGAGTGCTGGTGACCAAGTAAAACGAACTCGAGCTGGATGTTCCACATACTTGAAAAACAAAAGCATTTGTGGAGGGCTGGGGTATTTATAATGTATCAGAGTCAGTGACCACTCCGAGATATTCAGGTGATGGCCACATTGTGATCAAGACATGGCCCACGACTAGGTTTCAATACGGTTTGAGAACATGGATAGGAATAACCCCTTGATTATCAGCGGACAAGTTTCATGATCAATTGACTCAGTCTTCTTGTGTTGTAGTTTTTCCTGGTTGAGACATAACGGGCATGGTTTAAACAGGATGCTATTTGTTAACCCATGATGGTTTTCATTTGGTCTCCTCTTGGCTTCCCGGCACCAGCTCTAGGTTTCAGGTATTTCGTAGCCTAAAAGAAGTTTTTAGGTCATCTCTGACTCATATCTTCTGTTTTTCATCATCTATCATCCCAAATCTTTTTTTTATTATTATTATTATTTTCAAACACACACATACGTATATATATATAATTTAATAATTACATAATATATTATTCAACTTCGATAAGTTTGAAATAACTTGTATAATATATTAAACAACTAAGTATTATATTATTAAACATAACACAATTAAATGTGTATTCGACTCGATTTATTTGAAATAATGCATTTATTTTTTCTTCAAATTGCAAACAACACACAAAATTAATCATACATACATAAAATATAAATCAAAACAAATATAAATGACATATATGGTTTAAAGAACAACACACAAATTGACCATTAAAAATACTAATATTTCGAATTACTGCACTCCTCCCAAAAATGGTCAATAAGAGCATCGTGAAGTGCACTGTGAGCTGACTTATCTTTTATTTGACGATGGCATGCAAAAAACTCTTGAAATAGGGACGTGACATTTCAACATATGGGTGGGTGTTTCGCGATAATTTGTGACTGGAAAATTATCGTCTCTTTCATCTTCAATAATCATATTATGCATTATAATGCATGTCGTGATATCATGCAGCACTCGTGCATGTCTAGTGATTATCGCCCACTTTGATTGCAGGTCCAATTGGCATAAAAAAGGTCAAAGCCAAAAGAAAATCTAATGAAGAATACTTGAAATACCTTTTCACCATGGCCAAATGTAATGCGAATGCTAAAGTCCATCAACAACAACTGATTGATGTTGAGAAACAAAGGAATGCAATAATGGCCTTTAAAGAAGAAAATAAAATACTAAAGATGAACACCATGTGCGTCAGTCCGCGCATACTTAATCAAAGAGCAACAAAAAAATTGACAGAAAAGAGTAGTGTAGGGGGATGCCTCCGACAGGACTTTTACACCATTTGGACAGTTCTTCCGACGAAATTCACCATCCGAGTCCGAACTTCCAGAGTATCAGTGTATTGTCATGATTGCAATGAACTAAAATTGTGTTTATTTTATTGTTTGATTGTGTTTTTCAAATTGTTCGTGATATGTCATCTAATATTGTCTATTTTTTTGTCTAAAAATATTACATATTTATCAAGTTAAATTAATTCAATAATAAAAGTTGGTAATAAATTGTGTTGTGTATTTTTAGGTCATTACCTTGTTCGCTATTTTTATTTGATGTTTATTATAAATAGTAAAATTACAATTAATTAACGAAAAAAATAAAACAATTCAAATAAATTAAAAAGAGATAAAAAAAAAGTTTTAACACTAAAATTAATTAAAAAATATGAAATGGACCAAAAAATAAAAAAAAATACAAAAAGATTCTTTTACAATTTTCTAGGATGTCATTTTTGTAATTTATGTCATCATCTTATTTGGTACTCCTAATGTACAATGATCCTACAAACATGGAGGATCAATGTAGCACTATCTAAAATGTAGAATACAAATAGAGATAGATTGGAGGAGTTTCAATTCATGATTATTGTCTAATAATGTTAATTTTGTACCGAGTAGTGACCAAAAAGCCATTAAACCATATTTATTTAACATTAAACCATATTTATTTAACATTGTAACATTTATCTTTTGAAATTAAATATTTTTCGAAAATGATTTCAACCATAGCTGTAGAATTACTATTTTTCTTCGAGTATAAGAGAAATTTGTTATAATTAGATATCGAACATAAAATTTCACCTCAAATTTAAGACTTTTATATCAGATAAAATTACAAACTACGATACCCATAGAATTATTTCGAACCATAGATAAATGTAAATAAACACAGGCGCCACATGTTTGGGAGTAATAAAGTTGAAGAGTTGCTAGAATTTGATTTTTAAACTAAACAAAAATGAGGCGGCTTGGGGCTTGTTGGCTCTTGCCCTTTCAATTTTATGTGAGGCCACCCCTTCGTCTTCTTTAATTTTCATTCATTTTTTAAGTCAATAAGGGTCGGACCCCTTAGGTTGTGTTTTAAGCCATCGAACCTCTCCCCTTGTTAACGTGCACATTTCTTCTTGGAATTATTTCTTATTACAAATCTATATTAACACGCATCTTGAGAAATATTTCAGGGTCATACATCCTAGAATTTTCTAATCAAGTACGGTAAATTTGGAATTTTTAAGTTATTAACTTCAAAACAGAAGATGTATTTTGTTGATATTATAAATATCTATTACATATATATTATGTTTTTTTATTCTGATATGAGATCGATTCATACATGCTCTAGTTATTGGTGTAATTTTCATATTTCAGATATTGACATTTCATATTGTTAATTATATACCACCTTAGGAATTGCAGATCATGTACCACCTAGAAAATAGATTCTAAGCGTCACACGTTGGCTCCTCATCGATTATTAATTACATCTACATTAAATTTTTTTTTATCAAATATTATATTAATATTTTAAAAACGAATTGTTTTTTTCTAATTTTCAAAATAAAATAAAAAATTATACATATATGTATTTAAACTTTAGCTTACAAGTTTGTGCGTGTATTATTACGTCAATAAAAAAAAATCATAAACGATTTATTATTTTTCATTTTTTTTTGTTCAATTATGTGTTTTACTTTATTTTTTAATTTTATTTCTAAAGTCTATTTTTTAGGAAATTTCTAAAAAATGAAAATAGGAAAATATAATTATATATTTTGTTAGGATGTAGTATAATAATATATATTTGAAATTATAAAACAAATTAGATACAAGATGTTGATTATACTGAAAATTGTGAAAACATAATTTTGGACATCATTATAAAATAATACGAACATTGTTTTGTTTTCATTTCGAAAATTAAATATTTTCCCAAAGAAAATAAACAACGTTGTCATAAATTTCCGCACCATCGAGAGACTGCCCCGCCCCACCCAAATGGATCTACTTAGTAAACACCACGCGTCATTGAAAATTAATAATCTCCAAAGAACATTTTTATTCTTGTCTCTTAGTGCCATGCTCAAATCATATGTCGAATTTGACGAAAAACTAATGTCTGGAGTTATTTTTAGAGAACTTTCAGGACAAATTTTGTAAAACAAAAACATTTATGTGATTGTTTTACGAGTCAATTTTGTGATATTGATCATATATCTAATTCGACTCATGCATAAATAATATTTTTTATATCAAAAATATTATCTCGAACCATCTAATTCACCCAAGAAGCGCACTAATTTTGTAAAGCACCACAAGCCAATATCTTACAAATGGCTTGCCATTTGAATTGACAACTTTGTTACATCGTTTATTTCACATTAATACTGAATCGACAAATTGCCCACTATATGCTAATAAATTTTAAAATGTATTATATTGTATATTTCATTAATTATATTATTATAATATTTATATAAAAAAATTATAACATAAATTTTACCTCGTACATGAGGTATAATCATCTTCTCGTACATGAATTATTACCTGAAATAGTAGGTCTGGAAAGTCCAAAATATTCCCACAGTTGTGGTACTGACACGTGGCACATCGTCTCAGACAATACGATCAAGAGGTCATTTTGGTCATATAACAATAACTGTCAAGTGTCACCTATGAATAGAAAAATGGCCTTTAGCAACGTTCAAGAGTCCAACACACACCGCTACTTAAGGTGCATTTCCCCCCATCCTGCAAAATGGTCTCACATCCCCTCTTCCTCCCCCACCTCTCGCCACCGCCGCAGCTGCCGCCTCTATAAGCTTCATTCATATTCTCACTTTTTTGGGATATTCATTACGATATGGAATCAATTTCTGTCAAATTCTTGGCAACTTCATTGCCAAATTGCACTACGAGGTTCAAGAGCAGTAGGCTTCATGCCATCCCACCGCAGACTGTGGCTCCACCGAAATCGCCGGCGAATATCGGCTCCGACAGGTTGGAGCCTAGAGTTGAAGAGAAGGATGGGTATTTTGTGCTGAAGGAGAAGTTCAGGCAAGGGATATCTCCTCCGGAGAAAGCCAAGATTGAGAAGGAGCCGATGAAATTGTTCATGGAGAATGGAATCGAAAAGCTTGCCAAAATCCCACTCGAAGAAATCGAGAAATCGAAAATTAGTAAGGATGATATTGATATCAGGCTCAAGTGGCTCGGTCTCTTTCATAGGAGAAAGCATCAGTGTAAGTTCTGATTCCGTACTGTTTCCATCCGGACCAACTAAGAAATTTATTTGGAAAACTTGGATAATTAAGATTTTAAATTAATTTTGTTTCTCTGAGCAATCATCTAATAATTTTTAATCTTTGATCAAATTTAAATCTTATAAATCTGTGGATAAGATGAAGGGCAAACCATTTTACAGGAAGTTTTTCATGAATTTCTTCTTGGCAATAACATTTGTGGCTATGAAGTTCTTGATAAGAGCTTATGAATGGTGGAGACAATATTTGGTTATTTCTTGATCCCGTTTGATTAATTTATGTTTAGGAGATCGAAAGTTTGTTTCTTTTGCCTCTATAGTTATCTGCTACATTTACCATTTTCTGAAAATATCTTGATCAATGAACTATTTTCCTAATTATTGAACTGTCAATTTGCTGTTCTTGATGGCCAGATGGCCGGTTCATGATGAGACTTAAGCTCCCAAATGGGGTATCAACAAGTGCCCAAACCCGATATTTGGCGAGTGTTATCAAGAAATATGGGAAGGATGGTTGTGCTGATGTTACCACGAGGCAGAACTGGCAGATTCGTGGCGTTGTTTTGCCTGATGTACCGGAGATTCTTAAAGGGCTCGAAGCAGTTGGATTGACTAGTCTGCAGAGTGGAATGGACAATGTGCGGAATCCAGTCGGGAATCCCCTTGCTGGTATTGATCCTCATGAAATCATCGACACGAGGCCTTATAACAATCTGCTCTCACAATTCATTACTGCTAATTCGCGAGGCAATCCAGCTTTTACCAACCTGTTAGTTTGTACTTTGAAGCGTAATTCAATATATCTGTAAAGATTTTATGGAAAATGTACAGGGGATTTGGTTTTTTAGGCTAAAGTCTCTGTTGGTGCAACTTTTGCAGGCCGAGAAAGTGGAATGTGTGTGTCATAGGCTCACATGATCTGTACGAGCATCCGCACATTAACGACCTTGCATACATGCCAGCCACGAAAAATGGTCGATTCGGATTTAATATTCTCGTTGGGGGGTTCTTCAGCCCAAAGAGATGTGCAGAGGCGATCCCTCTTGATGCTTGGGTTCCTGGTGATGATATACTCCCAATCTGCAAAGCTATACTCGAAACTTTTAGAGATCTCGGTTTTAGAGGAAACAGGCAGAAAACGAGAATGATGTGGCTTATTGATGAACTAGTAAGTAATCCTGTCTCTTCTTGTAATTTCCCTTCTCCGCTTCTCCTACGTTGGATACGAAACGATTTTGTTAATGAGCTTTAGTTAAGGAGGCAACTTGCGCTAGTTGGCTGGTTAATATTATTGAATTTTCAGCTGCATGTCGTGAGCCAAGATACAACTTAATCAGGCCTTATATTTTTAGTCATTTCCGGAGTACATGTTTAGGATAATTGAGTCTCTTAATATTGAACTTGCACTTTCCTGATGACACAGGGGATAGAAGGATTTAGAGAAGAAGTTGTGAAGAGGATGCCTCGGTTGCATTTAGAGAGAGCATCATCGGAAGATCTTATCCAAAGCAACTGGGAGAGAAGAGACTACTTTGGAGTCCACCCTCAAAAGCAAAAAGGCTATAGCTTCATCGGCATTCACATACCTGTCGGCCGGGTCCAAGCTGATGACATGGACGAACTCGCACGGCTAGCAGACTTGTATGGATCAGGAGAACTCCGCCTCACAGTTGAACAAAACATAATAATCCCAAATGTAGAGAACTCGAAAATCAAGGCACTGCTCAACGAGCCCCTTCTTAGGGACCGGTTCTTCCCAGAGCCACCTCTTCTAATGAAAGGCTTGGTGGCTTGCACTGGGAACCAATTTTGCGGACAAGCCATAATCGAGACGAAAGCACGTGCACTAAAGGTTACCGAGGAGGTTCAAAGGCTCGTGTCTGTCACGAGACCGGTGAGGATGCATTGGACTGGTTGCCCTAACTCGTGTGGCCAAGTGCAGGTGGCAGATATCGGGTTCATGGGATGCATGACGAGGAATGGAGAGGGGAAAGTAGTCGAGGGGGCTGATGTTTTCGTTGGGGGAAGGATTGGGAGTGACTCGCATTTGGGAGACGTTTATAAGAAGGGTGTGCCTTGTGATGACTTGGTTCCATTGATTGTGGATTTGTTGGTCAAAAAGTTTGGTGCAGTTCCTAGAGACAGGGAAGAAAGTGAAGATTGATTCTGTTGTTGGTTGGATATGTAATAAGGAACGAAATAGCTTAAACATGTGCTATCTGTTTATAAGATTTGTTAACTCATACCAAGTGTTATGAAACACACTGAAATTTTTGTGTGATACTATGGTACATGACGGAACATTAGATAGTTGTTTTTTTACTTGTTTCACTTATTGTTTTGTCAAGTATCACGAACATCCCGATAAAAATTTATAATATTATGGTACATGATGCAACATTGGACAATGTTTTTTTTTATTTGTTTCACTTATTGTTTCTGGCAACTTACACGTGCATCTCGGTAAAAATTTATGATATTATGGTACATGATGGAACATTGGACAATGTTTTTGTTTTGAATAATGCTAAAGGTACAACCAAAATATCGTACAACGATATTTACAACAATTAAATCGTGGGATTTTGTTATTATATCGTGGGATTTTACAATGAATTTATCATGAGAATTTTATAAATTGAATTTTTGTATTGAATTTTTTGTGTTGTAAAAATTGTTGTACAAATTTGATTGTACATGTAGCATTACTCCTTTCTTTTACTTGTTTCACTCATTGTTTTCGGCAAGTTACGCTAGCATCGGACAAAAATTTTAAAAAACGAAACAATTCATATTAAAAATTTAAAAAATTAGGCATAAAACACCTTAAAATCAGGTAAATGTGTTTGAATTGTTTTAACACGTGTTAAATGTGCTTAGTTTTTTTAAAAGAAAATATATTATAATGTCAATTTATATTTTTAAGACTTTTCACGCTATTAGCCTGTATTGTTTTGATAAAGAGTTGGTCCCTAAAGAACAACACAAAATAAACAATTGAAAAAGTTAATTCACAACTATAATAAAAGTGCTTGCATGGTATGTTAACTGGTGATACCTTGGGAAATACCTTGTACCCGATTTATATCTAGAATGAATTTAGGATAGCCAGGAGAGTGGAGCAGCCAGTTATCTTAGATCCCGGGAGGTGAAGGCTTGGGAAGCCAGAGCTCGGGTAGTACAAATCAAAACAGTATTTTACCACCCAAGATATTTACTCAGGCATTCCGGTACAGGTGACGTGTTCAAAGTCGCAAGTATGGGATACCAGGAATTGATCATCATTGAGAGATCTTTCAACACACGTAAGAATGATGTGACTTCATCAGAGTAGGCATGTGTTGTCAGACTTAACAGTGTCAGTAAGCAGGGCATGTGCAATCAATTCATCATGAGTAGCACTTGGACACTGAAAACAAAGTCCTCATTGAATTTATCCTATAAATATCAGGTTTCCTGATATTAATTCATTCAGAAATATTCCCTCTCAAACGAAATATTCACTCTCTTCATAAAATATTGACTTGAGCGTCGGAGTGGCTACGCCAGAAAACCATCATGTGCCCCACTCTGTTATTTTAAGTTTTCAGATATTTCCAAAGCTGGAAGAGAACCTTTTTAATATAACCCGGCCCGATGAAATTGCCCACCTATCTCACACTCAATTCACCTGATCGCATCATTGGCGTCGTCTGTGGGAACTCAGATCTAAGACGGAGATATGGTTTACACTCGAAAATAGCTCGGAGAGACATTTCCAGAAAGAATCCTCAGACAAGTTCCCTAAGGAAATCCACCCCAGTAAACTTTCGTGGTCAATCTGGAACAATTACTCAATGGATAGCAGCAGCTGTTCATAAGGCAATTGCAGAAAATATACCTCCTAGCAGTAGCCGGGCACCCCGTGAGGAAGGGCCCTGAGAAGAATCTCCTTCTCGAGATGGAGCGAAGGCGGAAAAAGAGGAAAGTTCCCAAGAAGGCTCCAAGGCTATTATCGTGGCTGAAGAACTAGAAGACTTGAGACAAAAGGTGAAGAAACTGGAAGGACAGGTCAGGTCTCCTCGAACTTTCCAAGTTCAACCAACAGGGTGTCTTTTCTCTACTCGTATACTCAATGAGCCCTTGCTAGCCCACTATAAATCAACAAACATTAGAGAATATGATGGGAACTCGGACCCTAAAGAGCACTTAACTCATTTTGAAAACATGGTCATGTTGTATTGTCATGGCGAAGAGATCAAGTGTAAAACTTTCTTGACTACGTTCGTGGACTTCAAGAGTGTTTTTTAACATCACTTCAGCAGCAGCAAACGGTACAAGAAGACTGTCTTTAGCCTGTTCGAGATCAAGCAGGGCAGGGAGGAATCATTGAGAGCTTACATCCGCAAGTTCAATAAAGCAGCGTTGGAGGTACCTTCATGTGCCCTAGAAACTAAGACCACGGCATTCACCCAAGGGCTTCAGGAAGGGGACTTCTTCCGGTCCTTGGTAAAAAGCTACCGAGAGATTTTGAAGATTTACTATCTCGGGCATAGAAATACATCAATATGGAGGAAGCTCAGAAACAAAAGAGAGAGGCCGTCAGGAGAGAGAGAAGCAGTCAACCCGAGAAAGTAAAGGAACGAGTCTGAAGGGAGAATCCTCTGGGGCATTTCTCTAGTTACTCTACATTGAAAAGATCAAAGGACCAAGTTGTAAATCTTTGCGAAGATAAGGTAACCAGCTCCCACCGCTCTCCCCAAGGCGCGAAAACAGCTTTGAAGTTTTGTGTGTTCGATCAGAAATAATATGATGATACTAGTGAATGTAAGCAATTAATTAGAAATCATCTCCGAGCAAATTCTATTGAAGCAAACCCGTCGGAGAAAATAGCAAAGACACTCCCGTGGGTCCCCAAGAATCTGAGCCCGTTACCATCTAGCATAGTCCCGAATTCTGAAGTCTTGTAGGGGAATCACTCCAGACCCACCACGTCAGAAAAGGCCCGTTCGGGGAAGGGGAGACCAGGGAAAAATCCCCAACTCTGTGGGTAACTAAAATGATCTCCAGAGGATCAACCGATGGAAATTCTAATCGAGCCCGAAAAGCTCGGAGCCGACGAGAAATATTGAATGTGAGAGGAAGAGCCAACCATCAGTTTTGTTCTCTCCTCTTCCGAATTATACATATGAGCAGTAATATTCATTGAATACATTGAAATTATTCCTGCTTTTTCCCGCCTTGCGGTTTGATATTGGTTCTTATTTTTTCAGAGCTTGGTTAATTAATTAATAAAATATATTTGATAATTTTCACAAAATTTGAAGATTACATCTTTATCTCTAAAGATTTGTTTTGATGGTTATTTTGAGCTCCCCTCATCCAAACTATATATTAATCTATATTTATTTTATTTTTATTACATTAAAATTTTAATGCATTGGATCTTTTAGAGTTTCATTTTATTTTAGTGATTATTTATTTTCCCCATTCTATGAGTTTTTTTTACTTAATTATTTGACGCTAAGTTGGTTTCCTTGATTTAATTAGTTTAATTTATCGATGGTAAATGTTTTGAATCCATTTCTTTTTCTTGATTTACAAAATAATCCATTTATTTTATTGATTATCTATTCTCCTCTTCCGAATTATATGATAATCTATATTTATTTTAATTTTATTACATTAACTTGTTTGGTGCATTGAGTTTTTTAAGGTCTTATTTTATTTTAGCGCCTGTGTATTTGTTTCCGTAACTCCATTGCATATATAAATTTTTTTAAGAAGAACTTTTAACCTCATTTTTAAATGACGAAACTGTCATGTACCATATATTAACTAAGTCAAAATTACTAATAAATATATTATTATTATTATTATTGTTGTTGTTGTTGTTGTTGTTGTTGTTGTTGCAACTCAACGGAGCGTATATATGATTAAATGATTATCACTACCACCTCCACTCGATTTGTTATGATGAAATAGTTGGGGTAAAGTGTGAGTGTGATAGTATATAGATTTGCTTTTAGATGAGATCATTTGATTTGTGATCAAGTTTAACTTGATTAATATTATGTTGATTTAACTAAATTAATAAAGTGAAAATTTGAAATTCTCCTTAAATAAACTAATTTAGACAATATATGATAAATTTCAAATACTGTTATAAATTATTCGAGAAAATATATTGGGTTGAAATTGAAAATGAGAATAACATTATTTCATTATTCGTTTGCATTGACGACAATTATTACAAAAGACATTAATACCATACTTTATTTTATTTTAAATTTCTTACATTATGATATTTAATTAATGTTTCAATATATATATATATATATCAAACTTACGTTTTTCTACAAGTGTCATTAAAACATGTCAGTAATTGTCATTTTTATGGTATTTTTCTGATAAAAACAGACATTGAGAGCTTGTAGATTCTATATGCACTTTTGCACATTTTTCTAATTTTTTAGTTGTAATATAATATGATTAGTTTGATTTATTTCAACTTTATTCATAAAAAGATAAATTAATGAGAAATTAAAAATAATGAAAAGTACTTTATATTTTTGAATTAAATTTATGAGAAAATCCTTATAATTTTTTAACCAAGATAATCTTTATAATAAATATGAATTATACTGATAATTTATTAGTATTTGTTAGATATTAAAATTTTACATATGATATTTTTAACTGAGTATTACATATTAGTTTATCAGCAGGTCTCTTGTGAGATAGTCTCACGAATATTTTTCCATGAGACGGATCAACCTTGTCATATTTACAATAATAAGTAATATTTTTGACATAAAAGTAATAATTTTTCATGAGTGACACAAATAAGATATTTGTTTCACAAAATTGACTCGTGAGATCGTATCATAAATGTTTGTGTTATTTTATTTATATATGTGTTTTACCATACATATATATTTAAGTGATATTATTTTAAAATTTTATTTCACATGAAATTATTAATAATCAATATTAATTTACAAATGATCCTTTCTGATATAAAATTAACTATGTATAATATGTATTCTAAAAACAAACTGAGAAAGTTAAATAAAATCCGCAAGGGGTTAAAAAAGTTAACAAAACCTTGATATTTAACTTAGTAACAAGATTATTGGTTTTATTTTAACATTATTATGATAATTTAGTTAATTAAGGGAATTTCATTTGACAATCGTTTGTCTATGTGTACTCCATTTAAGTATATTGTGTTTTTATTTTAGTTTTAATAAAATTCACTATTATGTTATTTTTATTTTTATTTTTTTTTTCCATTGAGAATTATATTTGAACGAAAAAATATATTTGTTAATTTGAGAAAACTGTCATTATTTTATAATCACGCAGATTGAAAAATATAATATAAATAAATGAATATATACGATTTACAGTTATGAAGTATTTTATCTATTTTGATATATTTAGATTTATAAATACTATGTTATTCAAACGATTTTAAACATTATCTAAATCTCGTGATCATGTTTTTATTATTAATTACCCAAATGAACATTCTGAACATTTATATCGGAAGGGGGAAAAATGGAAACTTTTTGAAAAAGCATACAAGGCAACCAGTGACCAAAAACAGCTAGATTTGCGAGGACTCCGATTAATTTATTCAAATACTTTGGGAATATTTCAAGATCTTCACTCTCACTCTCACTCTCACTCACACTACTTAATTACTTATCCGCAATCGAGCTGAAACAAGATCGTCACATGCTTTGATTTCTACTGTTCTGCATAGTTATTGTATGTAGATTTTGCTTCGATTGGTGTGCTGAAAAAATATGCTGTGATGATTGATTGATTCGTTGGTCAGTTCTCGTTTGGTGGAAGTGAGAATTATCTCATGGAATCGATCTGGGCCCAGAATGGCGTCCCCTGTGCTTATCATTTTGTCGTTGCTATCTATTTCGCTTTTGCATTTGTTGCTGCGAGGTTTTTCCTTGACAGATTCGTCTTTCGTGTAAGATTTCTCGATCTCGTCTAGTGGCTGCATTTTTTGTCTGTTTCATTTTTTTTTTATTGATTCAAGTTGGCTTTAGTTCTCTCTTTTAGATAAAATCAGAGAAAATAAGTTTGGATAGTGATTATATGGCAATGGTAATCATTTGCTTGGGTATGAGATTATGCGTCGTGAATTATATGGTTCAGTGTTGTTTCACCAACCGTGATTCTAGTTGAGCAATGACAAAGAGTTTAGGATCTTCTCTTTTTTTTTTTTTTTTTTTTTTTTTTTTTTTTTTTTTTTNTTCGCATGCATTGTTATGCGCACCGACCGTCTGAGAAACTATTCCAACAAGATAAGGCTTGATGGATGGAGCAATTAGCATTTGCTTGCTTGCTTACGAATTTTTTATGACTTTCTGTCGGAGCATCTAGTTAGTACGATAATATATTCAGATTTAATAACTGTTGTCTGGTTCTAACAAAATTGCAGTGTTTTCTAAAATGTTGCATGTTGGATGGAATGTCAGTTCTCACATCTTAAGTTGTTCCAAGATCCCAATTTAAGTCTTGAAACGAGCATACAAATGTTAAGGTAGTGTCGATAACAGGAGGGTTCTGTTGGAAAATGTGAGGAATTATAATTTTTTAGATCTATCCCAACTACTCTTAGTGTCTCTGGATATGATTGAATGACGATGAATCAAGTACATCCACTGCAGTTTGTGTTGGATGAGTTGTGAACCATTAAAAGTTTGGAAAGACCGTGGACTTTGCTGTTCTACTGATCATCTCAAAGATTTTGTTTTTCAGCCTAACTTCGGTTCTTTGAGTAATTTTAGTAGTCCTGTATCCTCTTTTACTACTCTAATAAGATATATACAGAACAATATGTTATTTAGCTTTTGATCACATAAATAATATGCTGTTTGCACTGAGCTTTTTGGACAAAGAGGAAAACATATCGTGTTGATTAATAAATGCTTGTCTTGGTTGTACTTAATCTACTTGTATGCCAAAGGTCGGTACATGTCAAATTTGGGTACCAATAGCATTGTTATGAGCATACTAGCATCATACAATCTGGGTTGGACTAATTCTGGTAATCGCAGATAATTCTTGATGCTGTTGATATCACTGCTCATTGATAAAATGTTTCTGGTTCACGATTGATTCCATCTATTTCAGCGTCTGGCCTTCTGGTTGTTGAGTAGAGGAACCCCCATGCTAAAAATAAATGAGGCTGTAAAGGCAAAAATAATAAAATGTTCAGAGTCCATGTGGAAACTAACCTATTATGCCACTGTTGAGTTTTGTATTTTGTCAAGTACCTATCATGAATCCTGGTTCCGCGATGCGAGGGAGTACTTTAGAGGCTGGCCCGATCAAGAGCTGAAGTAAGTGATAATGTTTCATCATGGATACTGTAGCAATCTGTAGGCATTTCGCTTTCTTGTTTCAGTGATAAGAATGATAAATTTTCTGTCTTTAAAATTCTTCATGCTTTGTAATAGGATTTTTTGTATGACATCTGCTTGATCGCAAAACTATGCATCTCTCCAGTGGTGTTGTGTGACCATACAATCTGTATTTTCTGTTAATTTTATGTGATTTATTGCACATGTTTGTGTTTACTCTTGAATCACTGAAGTGGAGTCCAGAGAAACTAGTTCTCCATCAGTCTGTGACCTTGCGTCAAAAACTCTTCTGATCCTTGCGTACATATTTCATGGGAAAAATGTTCCTAGTCATTGCTACAAATAATCTTCACAGGACCCTAGGATTGCATAAATGTCATGATTGTATGCCTTGAGCTACAGAAGCTATAAGCTATTAATAGCTTAGCTTATAGCAATTGCCCATTGCATTTAGATTAACAATGGATTGATTGTTTCAGGCGTTCCCTGAAACTCATTTACATGTGCCAATGTGGGTTCTATATCTGTGGTATTGCTGCCCTCCTTACTTGGGAAACACGTCGGAAGGATTTCTTTGTCATGATGTCTCATCATGTTGTCACTGTGATCCTGATAGCTTATTCATACATCACGAGGTTTTTTTTTTTATCTATCTGCTGCTTACGATTGCTGAGGTCCTGAAATAGGTTTTTAGTTTCCAGTAGAAGGCATCCAACAGTAACCAACTAATCAGAGACTAGACAAATGGTCGTTTATATTTTGTCGTGATCTTTATGATTTTATTGTTGTGATACTTGTTTCGCACGTCCTATACATATTAGCCAAATCAGTGCGGTGGAAATCTAGATCTCTGAAAATTGAAATCACTGTTAATACATAGTAGCCAAATCAGTGTGATAAAGATATCAAACTTTGATATTAAACGATAACATTGAAAGTTATGAGAATGAGTCTGTAAAAGATTATTAATTATGCATATTAGGGTTATAGTATTGGTATTTATCCCTATTAAAATACTTTTAAACATGAAACATCTTGTGACATCACACAAGTTACTAAAAGAAATTAGTGCTTGGATATCTGAATGGAGCGTCCAGTTTATCATATTATTGTGGATTACCTAGGTAAAATGAACAGAAGAAAACTACTTTATTAGTTAACGACACACATATACACAGAGCTACAAATGCTGATGATTTATTCTTAAAAGGAAAATTTTGACTAATTTGATTTGCACTGTTTTAGGTTCTTTCGGATAGGAGCAGTCATTCTGGCTCTGCATGATGCCAGTGATGTATTCCTTGAAGCTGCTAAAGTTTTTAAATATTCTGAGAACGATCTTGGAGCTAGTATATGCTTTGGTTTTTTTGCCTTGTCGTGGCTTGTACTGAGGCTCGTCATTTTTCCATTTTGGGTCATCAGATCATCAAGGTTGATAATTAAATTCTCACTGCAATTTTTTCTTAACGATAAGTTGATCTCTTCTGGTGAAGGAATTGTATTTTGATGGCATGCATCTTCATGAATCTCAGGATGGAGTTGAAATTTATAATTTTTAGGACAATCATATGTGATATTTAATATTTTCTAATTTGGATAAGGTGGCTGTTCCAGTTTGCCTTTGCTTGGTAAGTCCATGCCTCTTTCCTCTTACCAAATTTTTTGGTTGTCATTCCTCAGCTACTATTCATGCGAGTTCTTGAGACTATCGGAGCCTTACATGATGGTGATATACTATGTCTTCAATACAATGCTATTGACCCTGCTTGTTTTTCACATTTACTGGTGGATCCTCATCTGGTCAATGATCACACGACAGCTGAAAAATAAAGGAAAAGTCGGGGAAGATATACGATCTGGTAGGCATTACTGGAAGTTGATTCAAACATATATGAACTATTCACTCGCCTGCAAATCGCATGTGACTCTTCCCTTTGTCCCAACGCTTCTGAATTTTCAAATCCTGTTATTAGGATAAAAACAAATTTGACCCCGGAAACCTGTTAAAAATGCAAGTTCCCATTCATAGATGATGATTTTTGTCACTTGGTTGAGTTTGATCCTTGAAGTATCTTGATCATGTTATGACTTATGTCTTGCCTTTCGGTCACACTCGACACGCTTGACTGTTAGAAATTGTTCATATATCTCTATATTCTTCCTTGATCATATACCTACCCGATTCTAGTGTGTAGCAGTCAGTTCTTGTTTGTTCTTTAGATAAAGATTATTCATGAAGATCTACTAACACTACTAGTATATCCTTGCGCAGATTCAGAAGACGAGGACTAGTTGGAAATCACGCTCTAAGACAAATGTGTCTGCTTGGTGAAATCTGCTGCATATCTTGCAGTTTTGTCCTTCTGATTTATTGTAAACTATCCCCGTCTAGTTTATTGGGATATTCAAATTCTTGTATCATTACATAGGTAGCAACACTTCCTGGTCTTTCAGTTTTCACGTATACAATGTTTTGCAGTCCATTGTTTGCCAAAATTCGGGGTGTCCCTTGATTTTTAGAGTGATGGAATGTCCATTCGTTCGAGTTTATGGAATTTTATCCTTTTTTTCTATTTTGGTCGATGTTTTCATATTTCATATAAATTTACTGTAGAATGTAAGTAAAATAGTAAATTATCTGCTGTTCTCTTTTTTTCGAGTAAGTTTATCGATAGTTATCATATGCCTGAAATAAATAATTCAAACACTTATGTTATAAAATTTATCAATATCCTTAAATATTGAAAAATACATTGAACGAGTAATTTGACTTGGCAGTGAGTTTGGTACGTGAATTCCCAAGCCTTGGCCATTTTTTTATCACCAATTTCTATATATTGATATTCGATGCTGTAAATTCGGTTTAATCCTTCTCACGATGAAAGTTCATGACACGGAAAAGTTGATCACAACAACTCTTGTGAGACGGTCTCACATATCAATTTTGTGGATCGAATATCTTATTTGGGTCGTCCATAAAAAAATATTAATTTTTATGCTAAAACTATTACTTTTTATTGTGAATATCGATAGGATTGATCTGTTTCACAGATAAAGATTCGTTCGTATTCAAAATTGATTGGATAAAGATATTCTATCGTTCTTTTGAATTTGACCAACTTTCAATTTTTGTAAGGAATTTTTAATACAACTAATTGGTGGCCTGAAACTTATCCATAACTTGTTATTCAAATATCAATCTGGAAAAGGGGCAAAATGCAAGGTACCCATCAATTATTTAATATTAAAAAAATACTAGAGAATAGCAAGAAAATTTGTTATAAATTTAGGAGTAAAAAGACAAAAAAGATTGTTCATTTAATGGGAGACCAAAAGAAACACAGTGCAAAGTATCTTCCACCTTTTGATGGCCATTTTCTTCAAAATTAAGTTATTGTTTTTTAGTACAATTAAATCTTGGGAATCATCCAACTTGTTTTGAACCCATTGACTAATCCAAAGAATTGGATTAACCATGTGAGGTCCACCTATTAAAGTCGAATTTTTTTTTTCAATAATACCTGTATAAAAAGAATTGTATTTGATTTATTTATTTATTTATGGACAAAATTGAATGTCGAGTAGGGGTAGGGGTGTCAAAATGCGACACGACCCGTCAACTCGACATGACCCAACACGAAAAAAATTAGGTTCGGGTTGAGGTTTTTCGGGTTCGGGTTGGGTGGATTCGGGTTAGTGCCATGTTAGACGGGTTTCGGGTTGGGTCGCGGGTTGACCCGCGAACTTTTTTTTTGAAAATATTACCTATATTTTTATATATTGTATGTTTGAACAAAATTTATTGTATATTTATATGATAAATTTTCATAATTTAATATTTATTTTGCATATTTTTATTTTTTNACCACCCAACCCAACCGATTGACACCCCTAAGTAGGGGTGGATCATGTACTTCTTTTACATGAGATTTTATTGTAATATTACCTCTTTAATTCTGACAATAAAAGAAAATTATGCATGAAATATGTAAAATTCAGTTAAGATAGTAAAAAAAAGTTGAACAAAAAATGTTTAAGATCTACTAATTTTATCCAAATTTCATTCTCGTATACTCCATCCGTCTCATATATATTTTTCACCCAGATTAAAAAAATTATCGAAAAAACAAATTTACAAATAAAAATTTCATTTTACCTTTATTTAACGAATATTTTGAAATGATATAAAAAATTATTGGAATTAACTAATGTATTTAAAGAATAGATATAGGTTGATAGTAAGAATAGAGAAAATAATACTAAATATAGTTATTTGACGGTATATTTGAGACAAATAAAAAGAAATCCTAGTCTTTATATTTGAAATGAAGAGGTATAATATTTGGACAAGCTAAAGAAAGAAGGTTTGTAGTTAGCTTCCTCCTGAAATAAATCGACCCACTTAATGTGTAATAATCCTTAAATCACCCAACAGTAAAAATTAAGAAACAGACAACTCAAAAATGAAAATCTTTCGATTTCGTGTTAATTTTTTTTTGTCTTTTCTAATCAAGTTTAGCTTAAAATTGTGATAAATAATTTGAAGTGACAAGTATAATATATATATATATATATATATATATATATGATTGATTATGAATCAATTAATTTCTCCCATCTGAAAAAAACTCTCGGCCATCACAAAACTTGGTGAAGAAATATTTTCGGCCTTCCTTGTTCTTCTACCGCCGTTTCGCTGTCGCTGCGCTGTCTCCGGATTTTGGAAATTTGGAGACTACAATCTCAACGCACAAATCACTTGCGATTTCTAGTGCAATCCAAGCGAGGAACAAAGCGTTCGATCGTGATATATATATATATATATTGTAATTAAACCTGCATGTGCCACTGGAGTTTTTGCCAGTTTGGCCTAAAGACAACAAAGTAATTAAATCTATCTATATTCCCTTATTATTCTACAAATCTTTGCAAAATGACAAACGAATATGTCTCTAACATATTGAATTTTATTGAAAACAATTACTTATTGATAAATCTCAATTTTACTAGTATAAGACCAACATTTAGACTGCAAGACCAACATTTAGACTGCATTATTGAAGGCAATTAATGTATAAAAAAATGGATAGAGTGATTATTGAGTTCTTAATTATTTTCTCCTTTGCTCTACGTGTCCTATCACGGTTATCAACACTATTTATAGACTAATTTTTTCAGAAAATTAATTTTTTATAATAATTCATATATATTTTTCTACTCCACATAAAATTAATTTTGTGGCGGATTAGCGTAACGATGTTGCTACTTTTTACTAGTCAAATGACTTTTGAAGATATCTATAAATAGGCGGTGAATAGTCAAATTATTTTCCAAGAAATTATGGATCTTCGAGCTCTAAAAAAAAAGCATTAATTAATATCACAAGGCAAGGCCCTTTAATTTCACCACTACCTTTTGAAATTGAAAGGAAAAGGAAAATTTGCACGGAAAATTGTTAAGATTGAGATTTAGACTTAACTCAACCTCAAAAGCTAGCTCAAGCGAGGATGATTGTCAAAGTCCATAAATACAACTCTTAGGAATTTTATCTAAACGATGTGAGATAACTAACACACTCCTCCTCACACTCAGGAATGAACATCTGGAGCGTGAAGTTTACAAATGACTCAATTATGAGCAGAACGGGTGTCCTAACTATGGGCAATCCAACACATAACGGTAGAACATAAGCTCTGATACCATGTTAAGATTGGAACTTGGACCTAACTCAACCCCAAAAACTAGCTCAAAGGGGGAGGATTGTTAAAGTCCATATATGCAACTCTTGGGGACTTTATCTAACCGATGTGGACAACTAACAGAAATGAGATGCTATCATTAGGACATTGTTCTATTAATATATATGAAATCCATATTTTTTCAGTAAACCACACATACGGGAATAATTATTCACATTTAGATGTAACATTATGATAATACCCTAAGGATAGATTGAAACTTTCGTTGACAATAAATATATATGATTCGTGAAATTAAATTTATATACCTTCCTAAAAATATAATTTTTGATCTATTTATTGACTTTTTTTTTGCTCCTAATATTTTTCTCTAAATTATAATAATGATGTTTAATTATCCTAGCTAGGGTTGCATGCATAGAGCAAAGATTGTTTGACTATTTAATTTTTGAAAATGGACTCTAAAGTGTATATCTGCCAAACTTTTTAATGTTATCTACAATCGAATATTGTTCACACAAATAGTTTTAATGTATCCCCTTTATAGTGCGCTGTATATAAACTTCATCTATAATTTTTAACCTTTTGCAAAAAAAATTTAAATTTCAAAGTGATTCATGAATGGTTTTAATAATTTATCACCTTTATATTGTATTTTATATTCATTTTTTACTATACAACATTATTGATTGTCATTAAATTAATATATAGAATCCAAATTAGATCTTCTGTGAGATGGTCTCACGGATTTTTATTCGTTAGACGAGTCAAGCATACCTTTATTTACAATAAAAATAATACTTTTCATGGATGACCTAAATTAATAAAATATCTATCTCACAAAATTGACAAGTGAAACCATTTCGGGCATTTCACAAGAATTTTTATATCAAACCAGCTTTAGAATGGATTTCTTACATTTTAATTGGACATGCATTGCATGTTACCCTATCCATTATTTTATAATCAAGAAGAAAGACTAGTAAAGATTCACTGGCCTAAGTCAACATGTAGTGAATGAACATAGCTTTAACCATAAAGACATTTTAAATGTACTCACATGCAGTCCAACTGTACTTACAAAATTTTATTGTTGAGCATAAATTGACTTAAAGGTGAAAATTAAAATCATATATATAAATATTTAAAATTTGAATTCCGATTACAAAATCCATTCAGAAAATATAATTAGTCGTCGCGGTTTGGTTTAGTCAAATAATTTTTAGTCTTTCTGTTCTCATCTTTAATCATTTTTCACCGATGTAAAAACGTGACACTGGAATTGCTGATCTATCTAATATTATTGTCAGTAGTGTCGCAAAGCTCGTGATATCTTTGAAATGTTAGAAAAATGATATGGGAATCCTCATGGAAAGCACCTCCATAATTTTCTAACAAATTTTATATGTATTTAACGTTTCCATCTCCAAAAGACAGCGATAATTGAGGTCGTGCATGTTATCTAGCTTTGAACAAATTTATAATCAATGATTGACCAATCTCAATAAAGGTAAATTTAATTCACAGCAAACTCACACGGGTGAGTGTTGGCAATGAAAAATTGTTAAATAATAATAATTTATTATTTTTTAAATAATAATTTTGTTTTATTATATTTATTTTCCTTCCAATAATAAATGTTGGATATTTCCGCAATGCACAAATACATATGATATAATGATAATAATCAGCGATGCATGCAACTTCTACTTTGAATTTTATACTGTATTTGATGGAAAAAATGAAATGAATAACAGTAATATTTAAAATGAACATGGTTCTTTTGGATTTGGATCATTTGCTGTGGCTGAAAACACAGCACGTACCGGTGTTGTGTTCTTTTTATACGAGATGATCAGTTCTGACAAGTAATTAAATCAGATGATCAACTGATCAACTCGTGTAAAAAGTGCACAGCACCAGGTGTTATGTTTTCAACTACAGCAGATGATCCAAATCCGGTTCTTTGATATATTAATTTTTATGATCATTACTCCATTTTCAAACACAGTAAACTTAAATAAATAAATTAAAGAATTGATCCAATACATGAATGTCACATAATGGGTATAAATGAAAAATGAAGGCCCTTATTTTTATTTTTTGTCTGTTTTTGGTTAAAAATAATTAACATTATATGAGCCAGAAAGCCTCCCAATATGTGTTTTTGTGTGTGTATATATGTATGTATTATATATGTATGTATTATTATATAAATAATATATGCACATGAAAGAGTGCTATTTCCTATATATAAAGGCTTATCACATTGCATGTGAAGTTCAAGAATAGACCAACATAACAAGAAAAAAAGCCCCCTCAAGCTTCTAGCTAGTGTTATTTTATGGCATGTTTAAACATGTTCAACAATGATCCACAACAACAGAATCTCTACAACATCACACCAAGAATCTCATTTTCTAACGATTTTGCCGATCAACAGCCCCCAATCAAGCTCGAAAACATCTATAGAGAGGCCCCCGTTTCCTCGGATTTCGAGTTCTCAGTCCCAAAGTACTCTATGATCTCTGCTGATGAGCTTTTTTCCAAGGGAAAATTGGTGCCCTCGAAGGAAAATTGCATAATAGATAGCCCTACTACCCTTAGAGATGAGCTTCTTATTGGTGACGACGACTACGAAAACGTATCACCAAGAATAGCCAAAGGGACGAGCCGGTGGAAGGAGAGGTTCGGTTTTCATAGATCGAACGTTGTATCCAAGAAAATAGATAAGAATATGGATCGAGGATTAGAAAGAATCGATGAATTGAAGGCACATGATAATAATGTATTTAAAGGTGAGTGAGAATACACATTTTTCTTTTAATAAGATATAGAACTATATAAAATAATGTGTTGAATTTAATCTTGTTTTGTTCTTGTTACAGGGGTGTTTAACTTTAACTGATGCATGTTCCTTGATCGATCATGGGGAGGAATATTTTCAAATTTTGATTGTTCTCGGTAACATTAAATGTCAGGTCTGAGGTTTCTGCAGAATTGCAGATATGTATGTGTTGTATAAATGTCTGCAGTTTCTATTACTGATCTCTATGTATTAATTTGCACCTGTACTTTGTTTTCCCTATGTATTTAGTGGTATTTTATGAATATAAGTGTTAGTTTTTCTCCCCCGGGATGCATCTTTTTGGGTGATTTTTCGTGTGTAGTCAAGGGGAAATGGATGATTCAAGTAAGTGGCGAAGATAAGATTAACCCATCCAATGGTGTTTCTTCATGAAAGGGATGCAATTCTTGTAAAAGTGAAAAAAATCTGCCACCCCACCTCAATGTTGTAATAATAATCAAAAGAAAGTTTGGCAGAATACCCCTTTTTCATGGATATTTACGGGCTTCTTTCTCGTGCTATGAATCTTTTTTTTTAATCATATATNAATAATTTCGATTACTTCATGAAATTCGAAGAAATTTTTTAAAATTCAAAGAAGTAAACAATTTTGTAATAAACTTGTTATGTGAACGTACCTACCGCTAGTCCCATAAAGATCATGATTCGATTAAAAAACATTAGTATTTCATTGTATAAAAAACACCTTTAAAAACTAGCAAAAACTTGTATGAGACGATTTCACGGGTCGTAATCTGTGACACAGATCTTTTATTTGAGTTATCTATGAAAAAATATTATTTTTTATGCTAAAAGTATTACTATTTATTGTGAATATCGATAGGATTGACTCGTCTCACAGATAAAGATTCGTGAGACAGAGACCTACTCTAAAAACTATCATCATGTGGGAGCTTTATCCAAATAACTGAAATAAATAGCAATACAGTGATAATATATATATATATATTGTTACGATTATAATCGTCACAAGAAAGTAAAATAATTCTCCAATCAATAGAAGCAATAGAATTACAAAGCTTTAATTGAATTGTGGTGCTAAAAACTATCAATCATCACATATTGACACTACCCACAAGATGCCTATGACTAAAAAAATCCAATAAATTGGGTGTCCTGTCTGTACAATATCTTTACATATGTACACCTGGAAACAAGAATATATGTACTGTAAGTTGACATATTCACCTTCAGAAGTCATAAGTTAACAAATAGAAGAACAAGTTTTTGCTTAGTGTCGACCATGTAATTTTCCGAGTAACATCAAACGAACAAGACAAAGCTTTCTTAAATTTGATATTAGAAAGTTACTAATGAGAAGCTAATATTTAGAAGGTTTTTCTGTCAACTAACAAACTACTAAAATGTCATTATTAATTGCATAGCCATGGAACAGAGGAACTTGGGGGTAAAAGATAGGACAGGTTTAGAAATTAGTCATTACCTTTGTATATTAGATGGTGATCTATATCACGAATGAACAGCTGCAGCATGCACATTTTGCAAAAAAATCCTTGACTCGATGAACAGATCGTTGTTGATATGAATAGAATCTCTTTTTCATCTGCTGCTTATTTATGAAACAGTTGGGAAAATATCCAGCCTCTCAATCCTGTCAATAAGAAACATTATAATTGTGCTTTTGTGACACCTATTGAATGGATTCCCTGGGTGGGGCTCTGCCCAAGTACTTTTCGAGTGATTCTCTTTTACGCTCTGGGTCAAGGCTGCACATTCAATAATGAATCGTTATAAGGCTTGATTAATGGGATGGTAATGCAATTATTGAAACAAAATTGGCCCGTAAAAATTTGGGAACCAACGAAGAGAGATTCCAGACCTGTTCCTAAAGCCAAGAAGAGCACAATGGACTGCATGTGCAGCAGCGGAAGCAGGGGCAATAGCTGCAGCTGGAGTAGCCTGCACAGCAGTTGCCAAAGCGGAACCCACGCCAGCACCACGCTGGAGTTTTTTCAAGGGAGTTTGGACAAGGGCAGAAGCTGATTTTCCTAGGCCATCAGTAATGCTTTGGCAAGCCTGTCATCACGAAATTAGTCATATCTTGCTCAATTATACATGAGGATTAAGGAACACTCAGATAATTTTTTTTTCCCAAACTAAACTGTGGGAAAATGGAAAGAAGTTTTGTGCATCTATTAATGGACAATCAAGATTTACTTACATCTGTAGTAGGTTATTCTCTTGAAACTGGACTAATTTAAAAATAAATCTAGAAAAAGTTTGATTATTAACCTGATGAATTCCTTGTTGGGCATCCTTGGGCTGATTTGATCTCACAATTGTTGCGACTCTGCTTTCTACTTGCCATGGTACAGACGGTGGAATACTTGTGAGAATATGCTCTGCTTGAAGGAGGATGTTGTGAGCTCCCGCAGCCAAATGTACTCCTAGCCCAATGGCTTCAAGCGAAATACTCCTAAGAAATGCAATAGTACCTGAATTATTAGCAGGCACATAAGAGGTGGAACGTATATAAGAGTTGTCTTTGATTCGAAAGGTAATAAGGTAATAATAGGCCCTAGTTCTGGTGGTCTGGAAAAAAGGTTATGAATAATTTTAAGAGAAAAACATGTAGAAGACAGACGCATGTAAACAAAAGAAAACTCAAGTTTTCTTGTCACCTTAACTCACATCACCAGTCGAAGAGATGTTTTTCACAGAATTTACCTCTCTGCATTCCTTTGATTAACCTATGATCTTTTCTGTAATTCTTCACAGGCAAAGAAACCAACTTTGCAGCACCAGAACCAACAGCAACCAGTGACTTGATAGGAGGGAGGCCTTTCAACAATTTATGAATCTAAGGAACATGTATATTATTAAGTCTCGGTGAATTCACCATATCAGAATTCATAGAAAGTGTAACAGTGAGATTTTATTCAACCTGGTTTTTAGAAATGTCTTCCAACCACTCTCCTAATATCGTTTCACAGACACTGTTCCAGCCATAGAGGCCAACTCCTTGCACATGTTTGAGTTGCAACTCCACATCCTGCATCAGAAGTCACTGAAGATTAAAATTTTAATTGGAAAATAAAGTGGGATAAACAGTTGGCTCTCCAGCTCATTTAGCTTATTAGTCAAAGAAAAACTAGCGTACCCGGGTCCACTTATTAAACTATGACACTGCTCAAGGAGAGAGAAAACTACTATGAAGATTATGACTTTATAATAAATTCCGTGCAAACAATCAGAGTGGTAAATCTATGCATAGTACATTATTTAAATATGCAATAGTTGCACACGAGTATATCCATTACAACACAGAACTAACCTCAAGAACCCAGTCATTTAACCGCAGTTTTAGTAGAAGTTCAAACCATACCAAGAAATATTATAATTTCCACAATTTTTTGGTGAGTGAAAATAAGAGTCAAAGGGCCTCTTCAGCACCGCATTAAACAGAAACTAGGAGTAGGATAGTAGATGTCCATTTGCACGTATCTATCACAAAGCTAGCGCGTTTTTTGAGAATAACTTAAAAGTAGGAATTAATATGAAGCTTGAACTCTCTGATATTTAAATGAATCCGAAAGTTCTGGAGGAAATATTGCATCCATAGTTGCAAACAAGATGTAAAGTGACCTGTTTTAAAGAAACCTTATTTGAAATGTATGCACCCATAGTTGCAAACAAGATTCAAAAACACATACTTATCGACAGGACAGCATTTAGCCACAAAAATGTGTGAATGTGGATAGTTAAAACCAAACAGGTAAAATGAATATGCAGATTAACGGCATCTAGAAGTTCATAACTCAATGCTTGCTGCTCGTTTCTCTTCGCAGAAGCCCAATAGCCCAATACAGCAATATAGGGATGCTTAGACATGGGTAAATCACGATACAGAGCATGATACTGACTCAGCAATGGCAACTATCAAAAAGTCCAATGGTCCTATCTGGGAGTCATTGTGTTTTATTTTGTTTCTTTCTTTTACTTGTAGGAGAAACATTCTTTTTAAAGCTTTTTTGTGTAAGTAGACATCTATCTATCCGAGAGTTCAAAATGTTTTTAATAAAACAAAGAAACATGTCCTTGTTTGGGAAAAAGACTTGAAAATTATTGAAATGGCTAAAGAGAACAAGTACTAGATAATGTTTTTTGTGCATATTACTTCTGATTTAAGTAAAAAAAATCAGCAATATGTTAATATTCAAAATAATTAAATTTTTACGATAAATGTTAAATATGAAATATAAAAAAATGAAATAAAAATAAATCAATCAATAATATCCAAACATTAATATTTAGAAAAATCACTTGAAAAATTAAAATTTATTAACTAGATTTACTTAAAATTATAATTTGTAAATATAACTCGCTTAAAGAAAAAGTAACATAATGCAAAAAAATTTGAAAAGTGGGGAAAAATGAAGCAGGTTAGTAAAAACAGTGAAATTTTGGTTATGATGAAAAACATAAAAAAGATATTTTATATGGTAAAACGATAAACAATAATATATCAGACAAGACATGTTTTAATGTCTACGAATTTTTCAGAAATTCGTTTACACAACTAATCTAGTTCTGAACTAATCCGATTATGCTTACAAATTTTAAAACATTTACACAAAAAATATAATTTGTAAAGATAAATCACATAGATTAAGAAAGTAAAATTAATATTAATAATTAAAAAAACAGAAAATCGTGGAATAAATGAAGTACGTAAAAATAATACAATGAGAAACATAAAAAAAAATTATATGGTAAAAACAACAAAGAGTAATACATCAGAAAAAATAATTTGGTTATGTGTACTATTTTTCTAGAAACAGATATATGCAAGAAACAACTTAGTTCTGTTTATTATCCTCGGACTAATTCCGTCTTTGTTTCTGAAGAAAGGAAAAAAAAAACTGTAACAACCTGTTTATGTAGCTCTAAAATAGGAACAATGAATGACACACATCTAGGGCACAACAAAACTACACGTATGTGTTAATTGTTATCTCCCATTATCTTCTAAAGTTTAGACACACCCTAATCCATGTCAGATTAGTGCAGTAGCCATGCGAACACCATATATTCATGTTTTCTGAATATCAGAAACTGTGTGGATTTCACCGTAACTATACCTCATAATCATAGTTTTTCAACATCATTAATCAATCAGTTTATCTATTCACTAATTCGTTGGCTTCTTTCAATTTTGGGTGGACCCCAAAATTAAGCTGCGGATCATTATAGGTTTGAAAGTAATAAATAAACAATTACCTTCCAAGGAACAAGGTTAACGAGTTCAACATACTTGCCACCACTCAGAGCAGTTAAGTCGACATGGCAAGGACTATAATCAACTCGAATCAGCAAAGGCCATATATCAAATTTCTGTAAGAAAACAAAGAATGATGAGCAAAAGTACAGAAATCAAAGAACGATGAGCAAAAGTGGTCAAACATGCACAAGGCAAAGACATGAGACCCCTGAAAAAATAGCAACACTGTGACCAGTATGTCACAGCGATATCAAGAGCGTTAGAATTACAGCAATCAACGATGCGACATCGATTTCAGCAGAGCATATATCACATAGAGAGGGTTAACACTGCCCTTTTCCTGAGAAATACAGACGCTCAATTGTGTGTCCAGATACATAGCTATTAAGATATAAATTCAAACTAGGCCTACTCAGAAATTATACTCAAACTTGCCTGAAAGTAAGGAAGGAATGCCTCTACACTGATGGCTGAACCCCGCAAATTGCGACTCTTCTCTGCTTGCTCTCCTGATTGATCAGAAACGGAAGGAGTACTGGGGGAGTGTTCACTCAATGAATTATTATTTCCAAAGAAGTTGATGAGAAAATCAAGTTGACTCTGATGAAGATGCAGCCGCATGGGAAGTAAAGCAATGCGTAACCTGGCAAGGATATAATAATAAGGAAAGAAAGCACCATATGTGAACAATAAACATACACACATGATTAAGATACTGTCACTCAATGCAGTTATTCAGTACGAAATCCTGTACAGATGATTTAGTGAAAAAGGGGTGCATCATTCATCATCATCAAAAATTCATAGAATGCCTTTTAATGATTGAGAACATTATCAAACAAATTATACACAGGAAAAGGACACTTGAGAATAATATGCTTGTGTCATTTTCAAAGGTATAAACTTATGAGTCCAGCTGTGGGACTGGAAGCACAACTATCGATTGAGCAAGATAATCAATCCTCAACCATAAATACTTCAGATCAGAGGGAAAAAAAACTGCTTGAACACAATTCACAAAACCAAGTTTGAACTAAGAACGTTCAACTTATTACAGACAACGTGACTTTTATCTCTATTTTAGTTACACTTCTTTCATACCCTTCTTCCTCCACATCCACTTCACAAATAATTTATGAAGTCACTTCTTATTGAAATGATCTAATTCCATGAGCATGAACATGCATTTGCAGACCACAACATGCAACTTACATTTCTAAGGAGCTTTAAAGCAAATTTGTGATAAGGTGGAACAATTAAAGTTGAATTTGGTGAGGGGATGCCACATCCTCCCCCATCCCAATCCTTCCCCTCCCTTCATCTTCCTTCTATCTTTACATTCATTGATTTAACAATTTAAAGCAACAGCAGAGTACTCATCAAAGCCAAGAAATTTAATTAAAGAAAAAAACAAGGAAGCGAGGGACAAAGCATACCTATTCTCTTCTAGAGGAATTGAAGGGTCTGGTTTAACAGCATCTAAATTTAGCTTCACTGCTTTCGTAGAGAACATTCTTGGATGCTTTTTAGATCGATAATAACCAAGCACCTTAACAATTAATGAGGTTAGTTACGAATCAGCTAATAATGCTAACCAAATATTTGATCAGTAGTCGGTACAATGAATATCAGTAAATTGAGTAATACCAGCTTCCAAGGCGCATGATCACTTTTGTCATTCAGGCAGAAATCGTGAACAGTAAGAGAGAGCCGGGATGCAGATATTTCACCATCAGGATAAAAGTTGTACTCAAATCCTATCCCAGACAGTGCAAGTTCAAAGCATACGGCCGCATCCCTTCCAGAAGTCATCACTGCAGAAGGCTGAGAGATATTCTGAATGTTGTACCAATCAGAACCACCATACATTCTCCAAAAAATGTTCATGTTCTTAAAAATTATGCAACCCTCTGCTTTACCCACATCACCATTTTTTGAATCACTTGAAGAAGCCTCATTCTCAAAAAGTTGCTGAACATTAGACTGCTCATTCACTTTTGAAGCATGATTCTCTAAAATTCTAAGTGAGGTATCCTTGTACCACCCGCAATTTCCTGTTTGAGCCACTCCAACAGCACCAGACTTGCTATAAAACATGTCAGATGACTGGCTCTTCAAAGCTAATTCCGAGAGGGGACGTAGGTCAGACATGAAATATTCTTCTATTAACTCAGGGATCTTTTCATCTAATGATGTAGCCATGCTAGCTCCAACTCCAAGAGCCGAAATATTCCTAGTATGAATCAGATCCGCAGTGAGATGTTCTGGATCTCCAAAACATTGTTGGCCAAAAGAAATATCAGTTGACAACGACCGAAGATGTGGCTCAAAAAATTTAGCTTGGCCATCTGAGTTTCCATCCAGCTGAAAGACATCTTCACATATTTCATCCATCAAGTTGCCTGTACTGGGGCTATTATCTACACTTGAAGTCGGAGTGTGAGAAACTGATGGAGGAGACTCGTTACCTAAGGTCCTCTCGTCCATGTTCGCATGTATCTGTTGAGCATTTATCCACCTATTCTCCAAGTGCACAACATGTTCTTGCCCATCAGGCGCAAATAGTTTTTGCAGTTGGGTACCCAATCTAACCAATCCCAACGTTGTATCATGGCACGTGCTCAACACGATGTGTGACTCGTCACATTCTAATTCCCATGCATGGCCATTCTCACAGTTTGTCCTTAGAAGTACTTCAACATGTTCCTCTTGGGCAACTTTGACATAACCAGCCTTCCTAAGATGTTCTGCACTGTAGGTACCACTGACTAACTTAGATTCAGAAACTGTGCATAAAAGCAAACCTAGATCTTGAAGTCTAATTTTGTGCTCCCCTGCTGTGCAATCATCTACACTTGCACTAGAAAGTTTCAAGGAAGATGCTGCCAATAGACAAGAAACGTACAGTTCGCCCATAGATTCATTGGCGTTCATTTCAGAAGATATGAAATCTGAACTTTCACTAGCCATCAGTTTCTTTAAGTATGGTTCATAGTTTAAACCAACATCCACCAAATTAAGAACAAAAGAAGATCCACAAATTTTATCCAGACTCTTATCACCTGCTTGATCAGGTTCAGAAAATGGTAGACTAAAGAAACAAACTATTGAATTGAACCAATCCAGGCGCCCCCCGATGGCAATGAAAGTGGCACTTCTGACATTAACTGAAGTAAAATTATGAATACTCTCTGGATCCCACAAGTTTATAATTTCTGAACCTGAAAACTTAGATGACAAAACGTTTGAACCTTCTCCATTACCTCGCCCCGTTGTCGAATCATTGCATGATATCAAGAGAAACTCTCTTTGTAAACCCCTGGTGGTTGAACCCCACAGACTGCCCTGACCATGGGACACCCAGAGGAAACTGGCACACCTTATTCCTCCGATATTTGACACAGAAAGTAATTCAAACTTGTCCACTTGGAGTATTAAACTATGCCAAGAACCAGGAAGTTCCTTAAGTTCAGAGTACTTAACATCACATACTGGTTCTATGTTAACAGAAACTGTTACAGAGCTGCACTCCACTAAAAATGATGTTTGCGATGTAGAATCCTCTTCCCCTGTATGGACTGGATCGGAAACAATGCATGAAAAATGCTCTATCACTTGAGTTAGTAGTCCACATATGTTCTCGTACTGATGTTTTCCTAGATCAATGGTGATAGGAGGTAATTGTGCATGGAAAAAAAATGCAGAGCTCGACCTAATCTCTTGTCGACAATGAGTATCAAAATCAGTAATATCCTTAACAGTGGTTACCGAGGCAAACTCAAAACCTTTTCCATCAGTGTTATCTTTACTCCTTGCATTCTCCGCTGGACAAGCCAAAAGCCTGGCCTTCTTTGCAATCCAAGGACCAGTCACAGCACCCTCCTGCCAAAACATACAAATGAGAGGCAGATGACATGTTCCCTTCATACCAGAAGCGATCTTCTCAACAGCAAATCTGGGCTCCTGCCTGTAGGAGACACTTCCAACACCATTATCCATGAAACTTGAGGTGATGTAAAACAGATGTAAGTTACCTAAATACAAATACAAGGAGCATGACGCAGCTATAACATCTCTCTTGTTTGGACTTGCCACAGGCTTTGGCCTAGCAGACTTATTCTCCTTCCCTCCAATATTTGATGAAACAATGTCAAAAGCAATAAACTGCTCACTACACAGGTAACTGCTAAAATCTTTCTGCCCTCTGAGAGGGAAACAGAGAATTATTCTAGCATTTGGAAAGAATATATTACCCTCCAGACTTTTCTTAGTCATAATGGATCCATGTTGAAGTGAAATCTTTCCTTGATCACCCAGAGGTGAAGGCCCATATTTTTTACTTTCTGATTTCAACACAAAACCACTCTCCATGGCAGTTTGTTCGACACAATTTGCCATTTCATTAAGAAAATCTAACATCATATTGATTAAATCAAAGTTCACCCAGAAAACAAAAGGTGCCAGCTTTAAGGAAAAAGATGTTGGTCCCAGTAACAAGCCACCAGATGAACCCGAGTTCACTGTGACATGGCACTGACTGATGCCAGAGGTCTGAAGCAACTTTACACTGGCGTCCTTGCCATGGACATTATTTCTATTTGATATGTGACTACAACTATTGCTGTCCTGGATACTCAATGAAATATCAACAAAACAACCACTGCATTGATCTAATCCCTGATCTTTGCTCGACTTTTCAAAAGTCCGGAGTGCACTTTGTACACCATCTTGTGTTTGTTGGATCAAGGAAATTTCACTTTTGGAGTTTTCATTACAACCACGGGCCTCAAGACTCACCGATTCATTCTTGGAATACAAGTGATCAATTAGTTGGATATGGCGCACAGTCGATTCAAATTTCATTTCCCGAGGGCATACCTGTAAACCTTCCAATATATTTATGTTAAAGCGGTAAAATATTGAGAAATCAATTTCATCACATATTATAACTAAAGTACAGCAAGAGAATTTCTCATAAAATTGAGTAATAAAATATTGTGATCCAAATGTAATTACCTGGAAGACAACCAAGAGGTCCACCAATTGGGCGCACACACAACGAATATGAAAAGCATCATTGCCCTCATCATTCTTGATTTTTGAGGGCTCTTTCTGGTCTTCATCAGCAAAAGAAAAAAGAAGGGATAATTTTGAAATGCTTGCATTAAAATTCGTTTCAACATGTTGTTGTTCTGCACCAAGGTGAAGAGAAAGCTATATCAGTTTCTATGATAAATACAAAAATAACAAAGTAAAATTTAGCAGGCATTTGCATATGAAGAAAATGTAAAGAAACTAAGGTACGTACTTCAATTATGAAAACAAATTGGAAGGCACACTGGTAGAAGAAAACAAAATCCAAACAAGGTGCACTCCACAACATAATCACTCCATAGCTCCATATGGGGTGTGTATAAAACAACGAGTCACTTGCTTAATAAAGAGTTTGCAACAATAAGATGATCCAAGTGCCGCTGTTTTTACAACCACCTATAGAAGAGTGACTATTCACTCCACTTATATTCACGACATTAATGAGCAGAGCACAAAAGCGGAGAACCAATAGTGCTATCATATCTATCATGAGTAATTAGTTGATAAGGGAATGCTTGGCAAAGTTAACACAATCATTCACTAAAATAAATTCACCAACTCCAAACCCACCAAATATATAAATTAACATTATTCTTTTGTTCACCAAATGGAACACCACATTTCACTACCCGATTTCTTAGCTCACCCACTCAGCCACAAGAGGAGTAAGCGATGATGAAAAAAAATGGTGAAATAAAGACTAGTTTTTAAATTCTATAAAATTGTATCATATGAATTTAAAAAGTGATAAGATACGAAGGTATGAAAAGTAAAGCGCATACCAAGAGCGACATGTAACGATCCAGACGCAAGGTTGGATGCAGCAGTTATTGCACTAAACACAGAACAAGTCCAATTCCACATGCCACTGTTCCCTAAAGCTGATTGTGAATTTCTTAGGCCATCAAAACACTCAAAAAACTGGTCCACGCTGTCAAGAGATGAATAATACATAAGGAAAGTGTTTAACATGGACTGAACTATTGAAGACAAGCAAACATATGATTTGGTGACCAAAAAGCTGACATTTATATTCTCGATGAAAAACTATAATGAGATGATTTTAACAGTACATATTATAAACAAAAGGTCACAAGACTTCTCAAATACTACACAAGATAGAAACCACCTACTAATTGCATTTTCTAATCAAGAACACATGAAAATGATCGGATAAGAAGGTTGAAACTATGGTGATTGGTCCTCTCTCGGTTCTGATTTTCCAACTAACAAAGAGTCTGGAGACGAAAAATCCATCTTAGGTTTGATAAGGACATTGTTCCCCTCCCACTTTCTCAATTGGTCTCTTTTGTATGTTCCAGGCTCGCCAATCATTTTGTTCAAGAATCATTAGGTTGAGAAAAGATTATACAAGACTTTAAATGCAAAGACAGATACCTACCTTGCTCCAAAGTCTGGTTCTTCGTCATTTCGAGGTTTCTGGCTTTTACTCGCCCAATCCGATATAAGATGGGACTCCGATAGCAGAGCATTTGCTGGTTCTTTCTCCATCAAGAAGAAGTTACCAGCAAAGCCTTCATTATTTGATATCCCCTTGTCAGGAGTTATGCAATAGCTTGGAGCTGACGAATTGTTCAGCAGTCCACGATGATTACGGTCTTCGCATTCTTCGCCAATATCTTTGAATAGGCGCCACAGAAAGATGAAGCATCTGATAGTGCTAGGTTGAAGTCTTAATTCAAGAGGCTCAATGTTAAGATCTGCATCCACTTTGCAGATATCTAATGAACCATTTTTCCAAGGTATACTTAGTTTAAGACTCCCCGAAAAACCTCCCTTTTCTCCAGAAACTATTGTAGTCATGGAATCAGATGAACAGTGTCCTGAAAACCAGTCAACAAGATGTGTTTCAGTGAGAACTTCAGGAGGTGACTGATGATCAAGACCGTCCATATGAAGTAATTCAAGAACCGCTCCCTGAAATTTCACGAAGTTTGTTAATTGACTGAAGCCGAGAAAATTATGAACTTTGGTGGAACTGCCAGAAGAAGAATCTTCAGAGATATGTGTTCCACACTCTACTTCACCGATTCGAAGTACCAATGTTCGGTCTAATCTTTTTTTATTTTCTTCTTCCAGAAGTGGATCAAATGCTACAATTAGCTTCTTAATTTGCACATGAAAACTTGATAGCAACCACTTCACCATTTTGGCAATAGTTTTAACTCCTTCATGAACATCTACAGCAACATTTGTCAGCTCATTGCTCACAACTTCATTTTCTAGCATGTTAGAAGCATTGCTGAAACTAATATGGTCATTTTTTGTGTCTCTGCAACTTTCGTATTTATCTTCAGAAATCTTCACTCTCCGTGGAGCAAGAACGACCTCAAGTTCACCCACCTCGATTCGACAACCACCATTCTTCCAAGGCATAGTCACCTTCAGCGATCCAATGGAACCCTCTTTCACAAAAACTGGTGCTGTCCCGAACTGAAAAATAACAACAGTCAATAGTAGTACAGTAATTCAACTTCTTCATGCATCCCTGACCTTAACTCGTCAAAACAAACGCAAAAAAATGCACCATATGGATCCAAATTCGTGGGCATCGCACTGACACAAATCGTAAGTACTCAAACTTTTCCAGGATCATTCAAAATTAATAATTACAATCGATTAAAGTAGATTCCAGTAACAAACCAGCTTCAAACTATATCATACATGATCCCATAAACTACATATCCCTCTTAAAAGCAGAAACACCAAACCAAATTCAGTGCGATAATCGAAAAACAGTACAACACTCTTAACAAAGCATTCAAAACAATAGAAATAAGGTATTGAACGAACAAAATATATTGCCCCTACCTTATGGTTTATATAATCGACATTTAGCGCAAGATCGGTGAGCTGAATAGTTCCTGCTCTGAGCTGAACATCAAGCTGGTTAAGATCAATATCTCCCAATATAAACTGCCCCAATTTCTTCTTTAATAAGAATTTACAAAGACGCTTCACCGCCCAGCGAGAGAACATCGCCTCAGCGGATTTGGCGATATTCCACGTGAACATCTTCCTTAATAATCTACTAGCAACTCGCTTCAAACCCTTTTGTTATTTCGTAAAAAAATTAGGGTTTCACCGAAGTATACGAACAACTGAACAAGAACTTTGCTTATGGAGGCTCCAGCCTCCATGAAAGCAATACTCAGAAGATAGAAATCAACACCGATTAAAAAAAGATTCAAACTTCAGATAAATTTTCCGGGATTTCGGGGATAAAGCTTGAAATCAAATCGAGGTTACTTGTGTTTCGGGGGAACCCGTGTTTGGATTTGGGTCTATGATAGATTGTCCAAGGTTTCGTGCAACGGTAATTTGATTGGAAATCAATTCTGATTGTTGTTTACATTAATCTCAGCTAACGTTGAATCGTAAATTTCTGTTATCTAGGAAGCATAATCTTCGATGATTTTCGTACATTGTGCTTAGGAATTTGTACGTCCAATATGTTGATAATATTTTGTTTGATCAATTAGTCTAAAATTGCGTCCCATGCTTTGTTTTAACGTTTGATCAGCTAAATCATTGAAATTTGGTGTTAATACAATTTATTTATTTTTTTATGTTTGATATGTTTTTTTTGGAGTAGGTCTTTCATATTACAGTTTCACGAATCTTTATTCGTGAGATGAATCAATCATGTCTATATTTACAATAAAATGTAATATGTTTGACATAAAAAGTAATACTTTTTCGTGGGTGACCCATATAAAATATCTGTTTCACAAAATTGATCCGTGAGACCATCTCACTGAAATTTTTGTGTTTTTTTGAAGTATTGATATGACACTAACATTCGATAAAAGTCGGTAAATATTCATATCAATATAGTACTTTAAAAATAAAATAATAATAAACAATTTGTAATAATATAAAACTCTAATGCAGTGTTCTAAAAAGTGGTAGGCGGTAGGCGGTAGGCGGGCGGTTACCTAACACCTAGCACCTAGGCGACTAGGCCTAGGCGATTTTTTTTAAAACTTAAATTCATTAAGTGGTTCATGAGTATTATGTTTGTATATGAAATATATATTATTATAAAATTTAAAATTGTAATAATAAATATATATTAATAAATTTTTATATATGAATCATCCACATCAGTTTACTACTTTACTACAACCGTTGTACAATGAAAATTAAATTTGTTCAACATTTTTTCCAACATAATATATTGATATCAAACCTAAACATCTAACTCTTCTAGTTCATCTCAATATTTTTCCAATACTTCTTCTGTATCGGATTCAAACTCAAAATCCATGGCTTCTTCCTCCTCTTCATCCGATACAAATTCTTCTTCGTGAAGTTCCCTTACATCTTCAACATTTGTCTCAACATCTTCATCTTCACCATCAACAATCCATCCTTGTGCCATAATTGTAAAATCGCCTAGGCGGGGCGGTCCCGGCGCCGCCTAAGCGGCCGATTAATATGGTGGCGCCTAGAAGTTTCGACTACCCTAAAATCGGGGCGGGTTTGGACCGCCCAGGCGGGAATTTTTAGAACACTGCTCTAATGGCTAATGTTTTAACAATATTTAATTTCCATCGGACCTCCAATTTTTGTGTTGTTAAATATATATTGTTTTACACATGTTTCTTGACATATCTCAAAGTGGACTACGGTATATTATTACAATGGATACAAATGGAAAATATTTTAGTTTCGTCATGTAATTTTCAATAGATTTGGACTTTTCAACCACCATATAATATATATCGCAGTAGTCAATAATAAACCTTTGGTTGGCTTTGCGTTTTAGCTTTATTATTATTATTATTATTATTATTATTATTATTTGTTGACAAGTTGAATATGAATGCTGATAAGTTGAATGTGAATGCTAATTATTTTTCTGACATATTTAATGAGCTTGGAAGGTTTCACATTCAGAATTTAAATTTGTTAAATTTGAAGACAAATACAATTGAAAATTGGCTTCTGGTGTTCACAAACCAGATAGAGCTCTCCTCCATCAATTGAATGCATCTCGAGTATCTAGTTTTCTATTATCTCATTTATAGCATTTAAGTACTTAGTTATATAATATTTGTGATATGTTTGTTATCATGTTGTAAGAGAATATGTGTTTTCTTTGAAAATACATATAGTGGTTGCACACCATAAAATACTATAATGAAATTCTTTTCATCTTTCTCATGGTTTTTACCATAATAATTTTTAAAGGATTTTCACGTAAATCTCGATGTCCAATTTTATTCTTTATTTTCGTATTTTCATCTTGACCTGAGATCGACAAATTGTATCAAGGCTTTGATTTAAAATTTATAAAATTCTGAGTATGCTATGTGGTTGCAGCCTAGACAAATCTTTCACATCAAGAAAAAAATTTTGAGATTTTTTTTATTAAAACAAGATTATTTTGTCCAGTCTATTAAATTATTGTATACATAATGACGGGCATTTATGATATAACAAAGTTCAATGTGATCAATTTTATGCTGTAGAAAATAAAGATACAAATAATTTTAAGAAATGAGAATTGCTTGATAGTTATTGGAGATAGACCGAAGGAAATGATGGACGATGAAAAGTGAAATGAGATTAATGATAATGTTGTTGCCAATTTACACTTGGCTATAGCAGACGAAATACTGTCAAGTATCTCAAAGATAAAAACGACAAAAGATATTTTGGATACTCTGACAAAAATGCTCGAGGTCAAGCCATTGCACAACAAGATTTTCCTAAAGAGAAGACTTTATATTCTTCGGATGGCGAAATCCTCATCGATAACCGATCAAATCAACACACTAAATATTCTATTAGCCCAACTCACCACTATGAGATATAAAATAGAGAAAAATGAACATGCAAAACTTCTACTTCAAAGTCAATAGATTTATATGATCAACTTATCATCAAATTAACCAACAATATCCTTATCAGATCTTTAAAATTCAACGATGTCTTAACTGCGGTTCTCGGACAAGAAAGTCGACGCAAGAATAAGGAAAATATGTTGGTAACTTCGAAGCAGGTAGACTTTACCGAGGGAGATTTATGGACCTTGACTCCAGTGGGAGCTGAAGGCGAGGTAGATCAAAGTCAAGAAGTAAGAAGAAAAATATTTACTGCTTTAAATGTGGTGAAAAAAGGCACTTCAAGAAAGAGTGTACGAGCATCGAGAAAGGTTCTCAAAGAAATGTGGCAAGTACTTCAGGCGGTGGTGAAATATTATTCAGCGAAGTAGCAACAGTTGCAGAAGGTAAACGTGAATTTTGTGACACATGGATTATGGATTCAGGAGCAATGTGGAATATGATGTCTCGGAGAAAATGGTTCGATCGGTATGAATTGATCTCATGGATTACAACAGTCAGAGAATTGTTGACATTATGTGCGGTGTTTGACCTACGTATAGAACAACTAGATGTGAAAACGATATTTTTTATGGAGATCTTGAAGAATAAATCTATATGCTCCAGCTAGAAGATTTTGTGGAAAAAGACAAAGAAAACTTTGTTTGTAGGGATAACAAATCTCTGTATGATCTGAAACGGGTACCGAGGTGTTGGTATAAGAGATTTGACTCATATATCACGAGTCTTGGATACAATAAACTTAGTGCAGACCCTTGTATATATTTCAAGAATTCTAATGATGATTATATCATTTTGCTGTTATATGTGGATGACATGTTGGTAGCAGGTATCAAAAAAGATCACGTCCAAGAATTGAAGGTACAATTGGCTAGGGAATTTGATACAAAGAACTTGGAACCAACAAGCAAGATTCTATGGATGCAAGTTTACCAGTACAGAAGTAACAAAAAGATTTTTCTTTCCCGGAATAATTATTTGAAAAAAGTCTTGCAATGCTTCAACATGCAAAATAGTAAACCAATTTCGACCTCTCTTCCTTTTAACTTCAAGTTATCCTCGGAGATGTGTCATAGCAGTGAAGCAGATATGATTGAGATGTCTCTAGTATCATATGCATCAGCAGCAAGAAGTTTGATGTTTGTCATGATTTGAGCAAGATCGGAAATTGCTCAAGTAGTGGGAGCAGTTAGTCGGTATATGGTGAACCTAGAAGAGAGCATTGGAATACGATTAAGAGGATCCATAGATACATTAAGTGTACATCAAATATTGCGTTATGTTACGGAAGATCATATTTTACACTCCGAGTCTATGTCGATTCAGATTATGATAAGAGTAAATCTAATACTGGTTATGTGTTTACATTTGCAGGAGGAGCAATAAGCTGAGTTTCAAAATTACAAACAGTTTTGACGTTATCTATAACAGAGACATAATATATGACAGCTATTCAAGCTTGTAAGAAGGGAATATGGATTAAAAGGTTATTGGAGGATATTGAACACAAACAAGAGAATGTTCATTTGTTTTGTGATAGTAAGAGTGTCTTGCATATAGCAATGAATCCAACATTTCATTCTAGGACTAAACAAATTAGAGTCCAATTTCACTTTGTTCAAGAAGTAGTAGAAGAATGAAGTGTTGATATGCTGAAGATCCATATAAAAGATAACATGACTGATGTTTTGACCAAGCTAGTAAACATTGATAAGTTTAACTGGTATAGATCTTTAAGTGGACTAACGAAAACGTAAACAACAGGAAATGACAAGATTGATATTGAGATGTGTTTGATACTCAATCAAATCTCCAAGTGGGAGAAATGTTGATAAGTTGAATATGAATGCTGACAAGTTGAATGCGAATGCGTTTTTTTTTTGGCACATTTAACGAGCTTGGAAGCTTTCATATTCATGATTCACATTTGTCAAATTTGAAGACAAATGCAATTGAAAATTGGCTTCTCGTGTTCACAAGTCAGGGGAGCTCTATAAATAAATCTTCAATTAGTTGAATGCATCCCAATTTCCCAGTTTTCAATTCACTCATTTTATAGCATTTAAGTTATTAGTTATATAATATTTTTGAGATGTTTATTCTCTTGTAGTAAGAAAATGTATATTTTTTATAGAAATGCAGTGAGTGATTGTACACCATAAAATATTATAGTGGATTTATTTTCGTCTTGCTCGTGGTCTTTATCTTGATAATTTTTAAGGTTTTCTACGTAAATCTCAATTTTATTCTTTATTTTTATATCAAAATGTCGCACCTGAGGCCAACATTATTCAGAATAATATTTTTGATATAATTTTTGTGCCAACGTCGTATATTTTGCTCTTGATAGAATTTTGGATGTGGAAAGTTTGGAGCTTTAATTGGTTTGTCATTTGGTCATGTGGCCATCTTAAATTTGAATTTGACTTTTTTTGTGGTATTTGCCGTATAAAAATAATCTTCTCCTTTTGGTTTGGTTATATCTGGTTATGTTGGGAAAGATAAATAAATTAAATAATTTTTCTTACAGCAGAAGAGTTGATTCTTTTCCCTTTAGCGGTAATATCGGATCAAAATATTTCCACGATATCAACAATGATAATAATTATGAAGAAAACGACATAAGGATTTTTACGTGGAAAACCCAAATTAGAGAAAAACCACGAGACCGAAGTCCAACAAAAGAAATCTCCACTATATCAATAATGGATACAAATCGTTCCTATAACAATAGGAAATAACAACAATTCTCCCTAGAACAATTTTGGAGACACCAAGTACTTCAAGAATAATTATTCTTGGATGACATATTCAATCTAACTTTCAAAGTGGAACTCACACAACTCTAATCACATAGAAAATTCTTTCTGATGTGGAAGATCAGACATTGCCGCAACCACAGAGCATACTAAAATTTAGCTAAATGACTAGGCTATACAACACTCAATTGCTTGTGTTTTTGCTTGTCTTGGGATGGATGGATGAATGCAAATGTATGGCTATTTATAGGAAAAAATTTGGGTTTGGTGAAGTGTGAATGATGGATGTATTTTCAAAGTTTGGTAGCCTAACTTTGAACCAAACTTTGAAAAATGGTTTGAATACAAATTATGCTTGAATTGTCAACAATTCTCCCCCTCAAGCTTCATTTTGTAGATTCAAACAGACCTGCCACATTTCTATAATTTTCCAGCTTTTCTTTGGACAATGACTTCGTAAACATATCAGAACATTATCATCGGTATGTATCTTCTCAAGATGTAACAGTTTCATTTTCAACGCATCTCGGATCCAATGATACCTTACATAACTATGATTTGACCTTGAATGTAAACTGGAGTTCTTACTCAGGTGAATTGCACTCTGACTATCACAGTAGAGTGTAAATTTGTCTTGTCTCAAGCCTAACTCTTGTAGAAACTTCTTCAACCATAGTAGTTCTTTGCATGTTTCAGTTGTGGCTATGTACTCGGCTTCTGTCGTGGACAATGCCACACACTTTTGAAGTTTCGATTGTCATGAGACTGATCCCCCTGCAAATGTCATAAATATCCCGATGTGGACTTTCTAGAATCAACATCACCAGCCATATCTGCATCAGTATAACTTTCTAACACAGTTTGACTAGTTCCGAATCTCAAACAAATCCTACAAGTACCTCTCAGATATCGGAATATCTATTTCGCTGCTGACCAGTGATCTTTGCCAGGATTCGAGAGAAATCGACTTACCATGCCAACTGCGTGAGCAATGTCAGGTCTCGTACATACCATCGCATACATCAAACTGCCAACTACTGAAACATAAGGAACCCTTTCCATTTCTTTCTTTTCTTCTTGACTTGTTGGACATTGAATGAAACTTAGTTTGAAATGACCTGCAAGTGGAGTACCAACAGCCTTTGTTTTATCCATTTTGAATCTTTCAAAAACTTTCTCAATGTATTGTTCTTGAGATAACCATAGTTTCTTATTGGCCATATCCCTGGAGATCTTCATTCCAAGAATCTTTTTTGCCGGTCCTAAATCTTTCATTGCAAAAGACTTGTTAAGCTCCCTCGTAAGCTTTTATATCTTGCTTGGATCATGACCAATGATCAAGACATCATCAACACAACAATAATATGATGATATCATTCTGATCATATTTCTTAACAAATACACAATGATCAGAATTGGTTCTGATGTACCCATAATTCATCATGAATGTATCAAACTTCTTGTACCAATATCTTGGAGCTTGTTTCAACACGTACAAACTTTTCTTTAGTCGACACATCATATCCTCTTTGCCTTTAACTATCAATTCTTCTGGTTGCTCCATATATATTTCTTCATTTAGATCACCATGAAGAAATGCAGTCTTAACATCGAGTTGTTCTATTTCCAGATCCATACTAGCTGCAAGTCCCAGAACAACTCTGATAGAGGACATCTTCACCACTGGTGAGAAAATTTCATCAAAATCAACACCTTTATTCTGGCTGAAACCCTTCATAACTAGCCTCGGCGCCTCGCTTTGTACCTTAGCCGTGATTTATTTTCTTCAGTCTTCAACATGTAAACCCATTTATTTTTGAGTGCTTTCTTACCATTTAGTAGCTTTACTAAGTTGTAGGTGTGATTTTCATGAAGCGATTGCATCTCTTTTCATCGCTTCGATCCACTTATATTTTTGTGTACTTGATACAGCTTCTTTGAAACTTTCTGGTTCTCCGCCATCAGTGATCATCACATACTCATGTGGGTTGTATCTCGTAGAAGGTATTCTTTGTCTGTTTCTGAAGGTGGAGTTGAAGAGTTGTCTTGAGCATATATTGGCTCAACTAACTCATCATGCTCAGTTTCTGTTTCTCCCCTGTGATCCTGAATTGTGGGGAAATAAACTAGATCTAAATTTACAGGAATTTTTTGAATTGGATGATTGTGATTGATTGTTGTGTTCCACATCAGAACCAATTTCATCTTCGAGGAATACAACATCTCGACTTCTAACAATATTTTGATTCAATGGATCCCATAATCTGTTTCCGAACTCTTCATGGCCATAACCCAAAAATATGCACTTTTTGGATTTGTTATCAAGCTTGGATCTTTCATCTTTTGGTATATGAACAAAGACTTTGCAACCAAACACTCTCAAGTGTTTGTATGATATATCTTTCCATGTCCAAACTCTGTTAAGAACATCACCATCTAACGAAGCTGATGGAGAAAGGTTGATCAAATCAATTGCAGTTCTCATAGCTTCGCCCCAAAAAGAATTGGGCAATTTGGAGTGTGATAACATACACTTTATCATTTCACAAATTGTTCTGGTCATTCTTTCAGCTAGACCATGGTGTTGAGGGGTTTTTGGAACACTTTTCTCAAGCTTGATACCTTGAGTTATACAGTATTGCTTAAACGGACCTCTGTATTCACCACCATTGTCGAAACGAATACACTTCAGTTTCTTTCCTGTTTCTCTTTCAACTTTTACGTGAAAATTCTTAAAACCTCAAGGACATGATCTTTATATTTTAGCGCAAAGCACCAAACCTTTCGTGAGAAATCATCAATAAAGGTCACAATGTAGAGATGATGTTAAATCGAATATCTAGAACATGTCGAACATCTCTGAGAATGAGATGACACCATGTATCTGTCTCCAAGACAATGTTCCCCATACCAACGACCTCAGTCAAACCTTGATTGGTCATTCTAACTTTGCCAACGTTTCCACTTGAGGAGGACGCAAACATATCTCTGTGTTGAGTAATATGATATGAAGCTCCTGAGTCAATAATCCAATCAGTTTGCTGGTATGATATACTGACACATGCATCATCACCAAATATATTATAGATGTAACTGCAGCCGTGTCTTTCTCTCCCGACTTTGTCCCATTCCTTTGATCTCTCTTCTTTTTTCTGCATTCTCTTTCATAGTGGTTTGGACCTCCACAATAATGACACTTGAATTTTTTTCTAGTCTTGGACTTTCCTCTGGATTTGTATCTTCCTTTATGAGGTCCTCTGGTGTAATTTCTTCCTCGATTATCAAAAATTTATGTAACAAATGCCTTAGTTTCAGAGTTGGTTTCTTGCTTCTTTTTCTGGACTCTTCATTTAGAAGACAATCTTTGACTGTTTGTAATGTCAGTTTTCCATCAGGAGCAGAATTACTGAGCGGCACCACAAGAGTATCCCAACTATCTGGCAAAGAGCTCAGTAATAATAGTGTTGTAACTTCATCATCCAGGGTAATCTTCATGGTGATAGATTGGTTGATTAAACCTTGTTAAGCATTCAAATGCTCTATCATATTTGTATTTTCTTTGTATCTCGGTCGTACAAGATTTCTGATAATCGAAGCTTTGTTCAAGGCATTCTTTCTCTCAAACATAGCTTCAATTTTGGTCCACAGAGCATCAGTTTTATTCTCGTTCGCGAAGTGATGAAAGATACTGTGTTCGATAAAACGTAGTATGAAACCGACAGCTTTCCGATGTAGTATAGTCCATTCTTCGTTTGATAGGTTTTCTGGGTTAGCAATATCACCACTCAATGGCAAATACAAATCTTTGCAATATAGCAGGTCCAACATGCTTGCCTTCCATATGGAATAATTTGATCCGTTGAGTTTAAACATCCCTCCAATGGATTCTTCCATGTATCCTAATGTGGCTCTGATATCACTTGTTGGAAAATATAGCCAAATTAAATAACTTTTCTTACAGCAGAAGGGTTGATTCTTTTCTCTTTAGCGGTAATATCGGATCAAAATATTTTCACGATATCAACAATGATAATAATTATGAAGAAAACGACATAAGGATTTTTACGTGGAAAACCCAAATTAGGGAAAAATCACGAGATCGAAGTCCAATAAAAGAAATCTACACTATATCAATAATGGGTACAAATCGTTCCTACAACAATAGGAGATAACAAGAACTCACCCTAGAATAACTTAGGTGACACCAAGAACTTCAAGAATAATTATTCTTGGATGACATACTCAATATCGCTTTCAAAGTTGAATTCACACAACTCTAATCACATAGAAAATTCTTTCTGATTTGGAATATCGGACATTGCCGCAACCACAGAGCATACTAAAATTTATCCAAATGACTAAGCTATACAACACTCAATTGCTTGTGTTTTTGCTTGTCTTAGAATGGATGGATGAATGCAAATGTATGGCTATTTATATGAAAAATTTTGGGTTTGGTGAAGTATGAATGATGGATGTATTTTCAAAGTTTGGTAGCCTAACTTTGAACCAAACTTTGAAAAATAATTTGAATACAAATTATCACTACTACAAAAACGGCATTCGACAACGGATTTTATCCGTTCGTAGCCATACTAAAACTATTGTAACTGAGGGTGTTGTTGAAAGTCCGTTCAACGACAACGGTTTTTATCCGTTGTGGTAGGTCGAATTTGCGACGGTTTCTTAAAACCGTCGCAAATAATATTAGCGACGGATTTATTCAAAACCGTCCCTAATTTTGAATTAGCGACAGTTTAATACACCGTCGCTAAAATGAGCGACGGTTCTAATAAATTCCGTCGCTACTTTTAGCGACGGTTTATAATCATAATTTCCGTCGCTAAATTGTTTCGAAAAATAAAAAAAAAACTTTTTATAATTTAATAAATCTAAAAAAACTAACAATTGAAACTAAAATCGTGTCAAAGAAAAAAATTTTAAGTGTTGTGAAGTAGTAAAATCGTTTAAGAGAGAAAAATATTAAATTTTGTGAAGTGGTGAGAATAATTTTAAGTGTTGAAGTGGTGAGAAAAATTTTAAGTGTTATGTGAAGTGATAAATTTGTGTAGGGAGAAAAATTTTAAGTGTTGTGGAGGGAAATGGACCGAGTATGGTGATATTTGTAGACAGTTTGCGACGGGTTTTGTTTAAACTGTCGCTATTTGCGACGGTAATTGAAAAACCGTCGCAGTTTTTGATTTTGCAACTGTTTTTATCTAAACCGTCGCTAAATTTAGCGACGGTGTTAACAAAACCGTCGCCATATTTAGCGACGGGTTTTGTAAAACCGTCGCTAATTTTAAACATGCGACGGATTTACGTAAAATCGTTGCTAAATTTAGCGACAGTTTTGCCGAACCCGTCACTAATTTAAAATTAGCGACAGTTGTTTATTCACTGTCGCAATATTTAGCGACGGTTTTATAAAATCCGTCGCTAAATATTGCAACGTTCTCAAAAACCGTTGTTGTTTGTCCAAAAATCACGTTAATCGACAACGGTTTCTTAAAACGTTGTAGATTGTCCAAAAAAACACGCTAATAGACAACGGTTCATGTCATTGACCCTAAAAAAACACTCAAAGACAACGGTTTTATAGAACCGTTGTCATTGACCCTAAAAACCGTTGTCTTTGACCCCCCCAAAGATAACGGTTTTTGAAAACCGTTGTCTTTGGCCCCCAAAAGACAACGGTTTTCGCTAAAACCGTTGTTAAAACACATACGACAACAGTTTTTCACAAAAACCGTTGTCTTATGTGCGTTGTTATATGCAGAATTTCTTGTAGTGTATGCTTGGATTGTCAACAGGTTATCATCGAATGTTCACATTAAAATTATTCACAATTTTTTGTAGAGTCAATTAGTCATTGATATTCTAATGATATGGATATTACTTTGCATCATGTTGGAGTAAGTTAATCATGATAAGAAGAATATCAGAACTCAAATTTCAAATAAATATTTCATTGGCGACTTTAAGTAAATGACAACATTTATAATAACTAGTCTTCATGTGCAAGCTTTGTATGCATGTACAGTCGAATTTTTTTATAGTTACTCTTGTGAAATAATTAAAATCGAAACACTTAAAATAAAATTTAAATTTTTTTGATTTTTGCTAAGTTTTTTTAGAATTTTTTTTTATATAAATTCAATGTTTCATGACTAATACTTTCTCTTTTTTTGGAATTAAAACATCTATTAGAAACTAATATAATGAGTCAAGTTTTACAACATCAGTTAGCCAAGATGATGTACAACCATTAAGCCATTCGAAAGATAAAGAAAAACTGAGGACGTCGTGAGCCAAATGGTGTGCAACTTGATTTTCCGATCGATGCATATTTTTTATAGAAATAAAATCGGTGGAAGAAAGCAAGGACAATGAATTGGGATTTCCCTATTGGTCCATCGGATTTCCATAGCTATAGCTCCCTCCGGACCAAGGTTTTTTGATTGTCGATCAACTATTAATACCAAGAGTCCGAAAAGATGTAAACATTGATGAAACCTTAGTTCAAGCAAAAATCCATCCCAAATCCAATGGCTTCCAATTCCACACCTCTGGATTTCGCGCCCAAACAAAGCCGTGACTATCTCTCACCACAGCCCCAACACTCTGATTATTTTTCATATTATCAAAACTCGCATCAACATCTAAATGTAACTGACCTGGATATGGATGCTTCCAAATTTTTCCATCTTGCAACTGGACAGCAGCATCATGTATCCCAAACCTCGTATTCGAAATACGGAATATTTCCAAGAAAGAAACTACCCAACCAGTATTAATCTCAATCTTCTGTTGCATTTGATTATGAACCATGTTGCAAACTTCCTGCCAAATAGCCCAAGCCATCAAAGTCAAGACATCAACCTCCTCTTTTGTGTGAATCATCGATAAGAGTAAGCCACAATCAAGAAAGGTGGTCAGAAGACCTCTCAAATTCTGCCAAAAAAACCGATTGCCTTCAGATTTTTCTAACTGTAATATAGAAAAATAGTGTGTCGTGGTGGCTAAATGAATCTTACACAAGGGACAAACACCATCAATCGGCACATGCTTTGCTAACAGATTCGTTGTGGTTGGCATGAAGCTCCAAAAGTCTCTCCATATGAAAATGCGAACCTTCGGGGGATACGTATAAGATGCCAAAGCAGTGACCACCAAGATTGGTTTGGTTGTGAGGATTGGAAAGGGGGACCTATGACTAGATTTTACAGAATATAAACCATTCAGATTACCTTTCCAAAATTCGATGTCTTGGCAGCCTAGTCAATTCAAGAAAATGTCAAGAATGGCTTCCGCTTCATATGGGATAAAAATACTTCTGATAGCCACCTCATTCCATACCCCCATAGGAGCGATGAATTCTGCTACTTTCGTTGTATCTCTTGTCCCTTGGAAAATCTGCTCTTGTATGATGGCAATCCATGAATCCAAAGATCGGTTTTAGCCAATATAGATTGCCCATCTCCCACCCTCCAGCAAAAACATTTTCAGAGCAAATCCTAGCTCCATAAAATGGAATGCCATACATATGATAGATTGTAGCCTAGCTTAGCCTCCATCACATCCACAAATTTAAAATATCTACCCTTAAGCACTTTAGCCAACAAAGAATTGGGATAATGAATGATACGCAAAATCTGTTTTGTCAACAAGGCTTTGTTAAAAGCAACCATATTGCGATATCCCAAGCCTCCAGCACATTTTGGTTTTCAAAGATTGGACCATTTCGACCAATGAAGTCCTCGTTTACCATTTTTTACATTCCACCGAAATGTGGCACAAGCTTGTTCAATTCCATGGCAGATAGATGTAGGAATCTTGAAACATGACATCGCATACGATGGTGTGGCTTGTAGAACCGATTTAATGAGCACCTCTCTGCCTCCCATTGAAATAAACTTCATTTCTGAATTTTCTGGCAGACACGTTCTCGCAAGTACGCAAATTGTAATCTTTTATTTCGAACGGAAAAAGTTGAGAGTCCTAGGTAAAAATAATGGCCCGTAACTATTTCCATCGACAACACCTCTTGTATGTCCTCGATAATTTGGGGTGATGTACTCGGGCTAAATGTAAGGGCCGATTTATCATAGTTAACCAGCTGCAAAGAAGCCCTTTTATAAAGCTTCAAATAATGTCGGACTTGCAATGAATCCCCCCTTGCCACCCTAAAGAAAACAAGGTTGTTATCTGCGAAAAAAAGACGTGAAATGGCTGGGATTAATTCGATATTTTAAGTCCCTTTATCAAACGTCGTTCTGTGGTCTCGGTGAGAACGTAAGATCATCCGTGTGCACATAATTCAAATAGGTAAGGCGATAGAGGATCACCTTGTCTTAAACCCTGCTTCGGACAAAGTGGGCCAAAAATCGAATGAGTTATCTTAAAGAGTAAGAGACGATTGTGATGCGCCTTAGAATTAAATTAGCCCTTCATTTTTCTGCACGATACGTCTATCTCGGCTTCGAGACTCTTTATCGACTCTTTACGGGTTTCTATTATTTTTAGCAACGATCCAAGGTAAAAAAATTCCTCCTCTCGAGCTCTCTTCTTGTCTTCAACTTGTGCAAATTTCGCCCTCCTTGTTTCGTTAGTAGTTTCGTATTCATATGAAAGCATGACTAGCATATCTATCCAATAACGTAAAAATCCCACACTCGTGCCCAAGTCTTTAAAAAATTTAGAAGTTTTGTCCCAATACTGCAAATTTTGAACAGAGGACGTGATAATAGCAGATTTTAGAGCATCAGCAATCTTTGAGGTTTCGAAAATCGTTCCAGTAACCAGCTTACTGTCAAGGCCCTTCATAAGATGATCATGAAGAAACATTTTTTTTGCTGCGACACAGTTCATAATACTTCATTTTAGCATGTAATGGTAATTCCGAGTCAAGAATTAGGTCATTCACGTAAATCATGATATCCAACAGATTCTGAAAGCTCGATGCCTTTAGAGGAAACTGAGCATAAATTATTACAATGATACAGGGGAGGCAGACAATCCAAATTTAGATTTGATGTACTGTTCTCTTGATGGTTGTTTTCCGTAATACAATCTAGATCATGTTCTTCCTTTATAGCTATGCCAATTTTTGTATTTTCTGCCATTTGATCAAATACGTTCTTGTTATTATTTCGGACTAGCAAATTGTGATTTCTCCCTTTAACAATCTGTAAACAATCTAGCAAATTTATGAAAAGAATGGCTCACCAGTACAAGTGGATGTTGGAAAACTGTTTTCTCGCAGCGCAACATAAGTTTAAAAATTTTAATTTCGATATTCGAAACATTCCTTGGACATCGTGTAATTATAATATCTATATGATGTTTAGAATGTTTATCTTTGTGTATTTAATATTGGACAACAAACTAGTACGGGATTAGCGGAGTTTTTCTTTCTTGTAAATCCCTACGAACGGTTCTTCTTCTTTTGTATAGATTTATACATACATATACACATAATGTATATGTATAGATATATATGTAAAATTAAATAACAATTATTTAATTTCTTATTTAATTGTTAATAAATTAATTAATTAATTCTAGTCCCTAGAATATTTCATTAGAATCATGTATATATAGTAGTCATCACTACTAACATTATTATTTAATTAGTAGACTCTAAATTTACTAAAAAATAATTATGAACTCATTATAACTCTAACCGACGATCGGACAACGCTGATATAACAATGGTACAAATCTTTTTTATATAATGAGAATAAAAAATTTCAAAGATCAAAATTTTCATTAATCTATTTTTGGCAGCTGCCAGTTTTGTGAACTCTTTCACCAGAACAGATAGTTCCACTCTCGTCACTTAATTAACAGTTAAGCAAGCTTTCACATCTTTCATCATTTGGAATTCGCTTATAAACTCTTTTATAATCAATCTATTTGATCTTCATCAAGCTACAGTTGTCAAATTCAACTCTTTGAACTTGACTATCTCAACAGAAACACAGGATTTGATACTTATATGACCCTCAATGGTTCAGACATATAGCTAGCCATGGGTTCATAACTTCATGTGAATAAGAATAACATTTATTTTTATTCGGGCTTACTTTAATTAGCATCGTTCTTTTCATTAACCCTTGATCAAGAATGTCAGAACTCAAGGCTGATTGCACTCATCAGATCATGGTAAGAGCATCTAGTAGTATCGTCTCATAATCTCGTAGGTATCACTGCTAGTGTCTGCAAGAACCTTAAGTTATTATTAGCGTATAATACGGTCCTTTCAACTCATATATCCCGATAAAAAATGCAACCATTAGTATATCGAGAGTTGCATTTAAATTCGATAACGATGTGATGTATCTTTGAGTAATAGTAGTGATATCATATGTGCAACTAGGAAAAGATCTTTCTCTAAAACACATTTCTTGCTCTGAAGATGATAGGGTAACATGATGAAAATTATCCAGCTATGGAACATAACATATTCTATAAACCAAGAAAAAAATTGAAAATGGAAAATAAAATGTAAAATGCCATAAAAAAAAAACATGCATAGATATCTAACTCTCAGAAGATATATAGCTTTTTTTGATCGCTTCTATCTCTAAACTTGACCATTAAGAGCAGAATATAGGGGGTGAGCAGGGGAAAATAGCAGAAAAAACTTTTAATACCTAGGATTCTGTATTAGTTTTCAGTAGCATATATCATGCACAAACACTCGCTTAATCAATACTGAATAAAAGGTAAATCATTCAACCACATACTGAATACTCTCGCGCTAGTCATTGAATGCAAGTTGCACCCAAAGCATCTGGGCTGAGGGCCTCGTCTGGACATCAAACCCCAAAATCTTAGCTTTCTTAGAACGTCCTATCCAATACGCTAATACTAGTAGATCGCTGTGGACCAACATATCCAAGTACCATCGGCCAATATTCGAATGCACGGATCACCAATGTCCGGCCTTTTCGCCTTTCCATCAGTTCTTCCAATACTAGTGTACATGAGCCATAAATGATGGTCCAAACTCTAACAAAAGCCATCTTTTAGTTGAAATTCATTAGTTATCCTACGCTTACTTGAGAAGCCGTTAGGAAGACATAATACCCCTTCAAGAAATACTCGAATGACACGAAATGCTAGCAGGAAAAAGATTCAAGAGAACTGATACAAAGGTGACAGAACATTCTTTAAGCGTGATGAAAAAGCTACATTTGAAGCATCTAACACGGAGCATTCATTCACAAGGTTTGATGAAGAAGACGAAGGATCCCATTTCCATACTAAGAAAGAAAAAGAGAACATTTTTACCTTCTTCCGGTGGTGGTATTTCTGGCCCTTGGTGTACTCTTTTTTTACCACTCAATAGCTGCATCTACAAAACACTCACAAATCAAACCCCTTTGTACTAAATAATCAATCGACCTCGGAATCGGAGGAAGGATTCATATAGATCTTTAAAGAAACTCTTGAGCGATTTCTGTTTTTCCTTCAATTTTGAATTTACCACTAAAAAAAGTTATTTATTTATTATTTATCATGTAACAAATTGTCATTTATTATGCTTTCGTAGTAAAAGGTTATTATTTTTTAAAATATATGTTGAGCAAAATGAGCCTTCAAATTTTTTAAAATCTAGTTAAATTATAAATGAAAAAATATTGTATAAAATTTATATATGTAGAGCAAAATGAGCCTTCCAATTTTTAAAAAAAAATTGATTTGTTGAAATAATTTTTTAACGAGAGAGACCAATATCAGATTATGTCGATCCCACTGAGCAACAGAATTTGTGATGATCGTTGGATGTGAGATGCTAATGCAAAAAGAAGCTATACAGTCAGGAGTTGATACAAAATTTTGATGGAAAATTCAGAACCAATTCTTAATCCCACAATAGTAAATTGAGATAAAGTTTGGCGATTACACCTCCCAACCAAAGTACATAATTTAGTTTTGCGTGCTCTGTCATCTTGTCTTCCTACGAGGAATGCTTTACGTATACACCGAGTACAGGTCCTCGAGTGGTGCCCTTTTATGTCATGATGATTTGGAGGAGGATTTAGCTCATAATGTGTGGAGTCTTAAATCAATTGGTAGTCTTGTTGGTTTAGTGGGATCTTTTGTTGGGTGGTGGAACTCTTTGGTTACAAATAATTTACTCATGTAAGTCGAGATACCCGTGGTCATTTTGTGGTGTATTTGGAAGAACATAAATGATGTAGTGTGGAATCAAAAGAGCACAACGGCAATCAAAATATTCTAGACAGCTTTGGATATTAGATCTCAATGGCAAGCTGCTCATAATATCTATTTGAACTCGCATGCTACTTCTATTCATCTCCATATTATTAGGTGGACTCAACCTCTAGAGCATTTCTTGAAATGTAATGTTGATGCAGCAATTGTTTTCATGTCGGGTCATGCTGGATATGGTTGTATTATAAGGAATCGTCTCGGGTCTGTTCTTGGAGCTATTCATGGGATTTTGCCAGGTATTCGAAATCCTTCAGTAGCCGAAGTACTAGGAATTAGGGAAGTCCTTAGTTGGATCAAAGATTTGGCCCTCTCTCATGTCTTAATTGAATTCGATGCTCTATCAATTGTTAATGGATTAAATTCCTCAATCCCGAATTCCTCTTCAGTTGGGCTTATTTTGGAAGATTGCAAAATATAAGCCTTGGATTTACGATCTTTATTATTTGTTTTCGTTAGGAGATCAGCAAATCATGCTGCTCATGTTTTAGTTAGGGCTGTTGTTTCTTTATCTGATCTTGAAGACCGTGTTTACATTCAGCCTCATATATTTGAAAATGTGATTATTCCGAATTTGATTTAATATTATTAGTATTTCATTCAAAAAAAAAAAAAAAAAGGTACTCGCACAATGATTATATGGCGCTCTGTAAGTGTAAAATATTCGTAAATGTGTCCTAAATTTAGAGTGGAGAAATATTATATTTAATAAAAACTTATATTTTTAAGTAAGTCTATATCTTTATATACAATCTGAAAAACATGTTTATTTCTAAATTTTAATTTTATCCCTTTAAAGTACTTTTAAATATACTATTCGATAATTACGATTTATCATATGCTCATCCGTCGTATCGCAACATTTTTTATTATTTTATTTTTTAACATCGTATCGCAGCATATCCGTGCATTGAAGTTTGGTTAAAAAAAGAAAGATTACTTGTTGGACACGTCACGTGACCCAAAAATGAGACAATCGTAAGACACGTGGCAAACATAATAAAGATGGGAGGAAATAGGAATGCTTTCTAATTTTATGGTAGACTTGAAATTATTTTTTTTTACAAAAAATTATATTCTAACAATTTTGGTATTTTTAAAAAATGAAAGACAAAAACTTGTGTGAAACGGTCTCACGGATCGTATTTTGTGAGACGGATCTCTTATTTGGGTCATCCATGAAAAAGTATTACTTTTTATGCTAAGAGTATTACTTTTTATTATAAATATCAGTATGTTGACCTGTTTCACAAATAAAGATTCGTGAGATCGTCTCACAAGAGACCTACTCAAAATGAAATGGGTGCATCAACGTCATATCACCTAGTTAATCTATGTAAATCAAATTAAATAATCTAATCTAATCCAACAGCATAAATGAAGCATTCTTTTAGTTGTGCTTCACGCCTTTCCCAATTGGGTCATTATATGCTATATTGGATGTATTTCACCCAATGTAGTATCTGGCGTTCATTTGGTATGAAGCCCCACGCCAAATGAATGGAGAAAGCACACCCAGTGGACACAGAATCTGAGCGGGTAAGTAACATTTAACATAAAAGCTGGAACTCCTTTATTTATAAACATCAAATTAAACTTCACATTGTTCGTCCTCTACAGGTGTTTTACAAGCATTTGATTACATTATTCTATAAACACATGCAAATATCAAGTCCAGCACACTGTAAGCTAGTGGACTGCTGGTCAAGCTTCATCCCTCATAAGCACAACTATAGTGCCAACTATAGTCAGTAGGTTACCTTTACATAATCTAATATGCACATCCATCGAACTCCACCTTTAGTGTCGTGACCCCATCAAATTCAAGACCACCTTGCATATGATCCAAAACCTCGAACATAGTTCTATGTCATGTTTACTTCAAAAACTATGCATTCTCCAAACATCCAAGAACTGGCAAGTGCACAAAGTTACCTCGGAAGCTCTCACAATCTTGATCTATGCTTAATGCAACTGAATGGTGATCGCTTGTGTAATGAGGCAAGCGGCTCTCCATTCAAGGCACCTGAGAATTTAATATCCCAACCTTCAACAGTTTTAGGGACACAGACATTAAAAAGTACTTGGCCAAGAACACTGTTGGTGTGCATACAAGGACTTGATCGTAAAGAAGACCTCTCTTTTTGATCCTCCAGTAAGGACCCGAATTCTTTGTTGTTTTGATAAGCTGATGAACTTGGTAGGAAGAAGTGGTCGTTTGGCCCCAAAGCAACTCTTCGGAAGCTTTGATTCGAGTCAACTGCTGCATTCTGGAGATCGCAAACCAAATCAGAGATTACATCATGCATATAGTCTGTCCCAGATTTTTCTCCAAGTTTTTGTATTTTTCGGGAGAAAACTGAAACTGCCTGCTCAAGCAACTGTGCTATCGCAGATGTGTATTGCATTGTTAGGTACTTGTAATGACCTATATCACGTAACAGAACAAATAGGTAATAATGCATAAAAAATAAAAAATATAAATTAGCAACAAATTAAAAGAAAGTTGGGCAGCAGAGGAAAATTTAAGACAATGGCAGACATCGGTTTAAGACTAACACCTTGTTGGGCAGAGGTGGTCCACTTCACAACTTTTACATTACCCCCCACATCCTGTAAATGCTGAGCAAAGTTGCAGAGAGTTGAATATGGAGCAACACTATCATTTTTTGAGCTTAAAATGAGAAAGGGGGCACCCAAACCCTAGAAAAAGGTAAAAGAATACAAGGGTGAGAACAAAAGAGCCGAGAAATGATTTGAAAAAGCACAGGCCAGTTGGTAACTTACAACTGACGTGTAAAGAGTTTGCCAGTACTCTGCATTTTGGGATCCAAACCTGGTGAGGAATAAAGCATCCAAGCTTGAAGTAACACCTTTTGCAAACAACGATAGTAGCTTTGACAAACCAGGCATTCTGAGGATGGAACGGTGTAAAGCAAATCGGGCACCCAAATCATGAACAAAATCAACAGGATCAGAATCATAGATCTGGCCTGAGATGCAGCTTGCAACCAATCTATTATCCTCCTTTAAGTGACATGAATAGTTCAATAAAAGGGGTAACCTCAATACACATAATAGATAGAAGACCAAGGACAAAATCTACCAGATTTAGCTCAACTTCAGAACATCCTTCAATAATCTGCATCCATTAGAAAAAGAACCATTGACATGCCACATCCAGAACAAGAAGAGAGTATTTTTTAGTCCTATTTTACATATAAGAGAAGTGACTTCATCGTCAGAGTGATGTGAGGCTTAAATATAGTTGTCAAGGGCGCAAGGCGCACAAGGGCTCTGGAGCCTGAGGCGCAAGGCGAGGCGCGCGCCTTACCGAAGCGAGGCGCGCGCCTTACCGAAGCAAGGCGCACATTATTTATTTTTTAAAAAAGATCTGGTGTATCATAAAGGATTTGCTTTTTCTATTGATTCATACGGATTGGATCAAAAACAATTCTTGAATGAGGCCAGGGATGAATCGAAAAAGAAATCTTTATTGGTTCTACCTCCTATTTTTTATGAAGAGAATGAATCTTTTTCTGATCCTTATATTTATCTTAGAATAATATATTAAAATATGAAATAATTAAGTCACAATGTCACACAAAACAACAAATGATTAATAAGTTCATTATAATAAGCAACACGATTAAAATTCTTCAATCATCCAAATCAAGTTCATCTTCTTCCATCGAATCATCAGAGTCCCTATAACTGATACCTGAGCTTTCTTCAATAAATGGTTCTTGTCCTTTCTCTTATTCACGCTGTCACGTTGTTGACTTCTGTAATTCTGTTGCAGTCTGCACACTTCTGCTCTTGTCACCTTATGATATTTAATTTATTAACTGGGCTGCTAGGGTTTAAGGTTGGGTTGGGCCTTTTACATTTTAAGTTAATATTAAAAAAAAACAGAGAAGTTGCATTTTCAAATGCTACGTCTCTGTCACTGAATTTTAAAAAAAAAGGCAATCTAGGCGCGCCCGAGAGCCATTCCAAGGCGAGCCGAGGCGCGCGCTGGGCTCGCCTTTGTAAATCGTTGCGCCTGGGATTTCCCCAGGCGCAATGCCCGCGCCTGGTAGCGCCTCTCGCCTTGAGGCGCGAGGCGCTCGCCTTTGACAACTATGGGCTTAATTGAAAAGACTTGTGCGACAAAGTCGTCAAAGAAATAGTTTGAGAATGATTAGTGAATGGAAAAGAAGCAACACATAATTTAGAGGCAATTTTTTGCATGTATAAGTCGTGAAAATGCCCATGTAGTGACTTTACCTGGAAAACCTTATACATGCAAGCTTTAGAACCACCTGAAAAGGAAGAAAAGACCACAGGACATAGTCCAGCCCTTAGCTCCTGTGAATACAGTCACACGGAGTAAAATAAGGAGTCAAATTTTATAACTGAATATTTATGAGCTAGCTAAACGTGTCTATATTAACCAAAAGAACATACAGTATTGATACATGCAATTTAAATGACACAGGAACATCAACATTGAGTCATGCTTGGAAGAAAGTCAACAAAATTTCCCAACATGGTTAACATTCAATCATAGAGGCCTGAAATAAATAGATAATTGCAAAAGGTTTTGAAATCTTGTGCTCAAAAGTTATTGTTCGATTTGCCACTGTTTCCACATGCAAATATTGCAAAAAGACTGACCTTGACTATCTCACCAAGAACAGAAAAAGCAAGTGATGTAGCTCTCTCAGGAATAAATCTGCAGAAAAAATAGCCCACCAATCAAATGATATTTCACCAAAAAACAGGATCGAAGGAAAATGCAGATCAGACACAAAACCATTTCTTCTAGACTAAGCAGGAAAAGGGACGAAAACAAGCCAAATAAGCAGTCTACATATATAATCTGCGACAACTGTTGACAGCAGGAGGGAGGAGAATCTCATTCAAAAATCTTCGTCTAATGTGAATTTTTATCACATTAATTACTAAAAATCAATCATATAAACGAGTATGCGGCTTGGAGAACTAGACAATCCAGTGTAATTAATTATTTCCAATTTTATTTCTTTCAAAATATTACAATAATCACAATTTCATTTCGCCACCTTATATTAGCTCATGATGATCATTTAGTAACTAACAAGACACATTTCAAACATGCAGTTTACGTCTATAATCAAGAAACAAGGGTTCAAATCTCAATCCCTCCAATAGACAGAGCACACACGCTCATTTCATCTAACAAACCAAGCAACCTGACCCAATTCAATCAATCGTCATAAGGTCGATTATCTCATACAGTTAGGCACTTTTGTCTACAGCTAACTAGACTTCATTACTGCAACATCTAACTCAAAAGTCCAAACATCAGAATCCACACCTATCAAGGAAACAAAAACCAAACTGCTAAAGGTATAAGAGCGTACGGATTGAGATAATCGGAGCGGCAAACAAGAGAATTCCATCCGAGAGAAGAGTATAGAGCGACGAAATCCTTCAATGGAGCTTCACTAATCGACGCCCACGTGAAAACCACGACTATCCCCTTCACTTTCACCTCTTCCCCACGATTCCGCACCCAATAACACCTTCCCCCGATGCTCATCGTCGACTAGAACTCAAAGCCAGTAGAATCGACTTCCAAAATTGGAGATTGTGGGGAACTGAAGATTTGGATGGAAGGAGAAGGTGATGATGTTTTGTTCCTGGTGGTAAATGGCCGAGTCAGATGGTGCGTGTGCCAGCCAGACTATGCGCACCACGGCGCATTTTAGTGATAAATAATTCGTAAAAACTCGGCGACTCGAAATTGTCTCGGGCTGTGTGTCTTATTGGGCTCAAACTGGACTTCATGGCCTTACACTTGGGCTGTTTTTTTGAATGCCTTTGAACATAATTTTGGGCCATTTTCTGGTGTGTATGCATGTCATGCCACCAAATATATAATCCAATAATTTATATTTTTATGCGGTTTATTTTAAATTTAAATTTGTATAATTTATTATAAATTTAAATAAAAAATGTATATCAATAAATATTATGTTATAGATGTAAAAATAATTGATTAAATAAAAATATCAACAATATGTACGAATAAATATTTATAAAAAAATGTAATAATTCGTTCATTAAATTAGAAATTTATCAAGTAATTAACGATATAATCTAGTTAAAAAACAATAACTGTCACAAAAGAGGAAAAAATGAATTTTTTTATTATAATTTTAAAGTGGCTGCTTTAATCAGAATTTTCCAAATACAGTCTAATGGATACCAAGTAAGCAATTAAGAAAAGAAAAGATTGTTGAATTCAAGGCCATGCATCCTTTCTTGAATTAACCAACCAATCAATTAGCAACATTCTTTCATGCTTTGGATTCCTCTACTTCGTTTACAAAAATAGTAAGTGTTTTTGTGAGATGATCTCACTGTTTTTTATCTGTGAGACGGATCAACCATGTTCATATTTACAATAATAAATAATATTTTTGTCATAAAAATAATATTTTTTCACTAGTATCCCAACAAGATATTTATCTCATAAAATTCACTCATTAGACTGTATTACAAAAAATTGTGTTTATATATAGAATAATGGGCATCAGATCCAAAGCACATGGAAGCCATTTGAAAAACACCCCATCAACCCACATGCATCACTCATAATGGACCCAACCAACACTTGCATTATCTCTTCTAATTAAGTACATTTATAAATAATTAATATACTTTGTTTGCATATGTCAATCAGTAATAAACCCTGCTGGAAAGTAAATCAAGTTGTTCGAAGTCTTTTCTTTAAGAAAACCCAAAAATCATGGAACAAAATATCGATAGCTAGCAAGTGACAATCATGGTAAGATTGTCAGAGACCTGTAAAGATTTATCCACTTACTAGAAAACACACGCAGTCAATATTTTTACTAGCTTTCCTTCTGGTTTAAAAGATTCATCTCCAAGTAAATAAATTTTTGGCCAGTTTGATGGGCATAATATCCAAATACAAAACGATTTCAAGATTTCAAAGTCAATTCACAAGCCCGTGATACATTTGTAGCTGTCTGTAAATATTATAAATAAACTAATTAACAAGCAACATATATATATATATAAAAAGACATCATCATGTATATCCAATAGACGGACATCACCTCAATCAATGCTCATATAAATGCAGAGTACTTTTCTCAGCAGCCAGGCATGGTGATGCTCGGGATATTCTTTCCCGGGTAATCAAGAGCTCGGGCTCTCATACAAGCTCCCAGGAACTTCTACCCGGGGTACCTCGAGAAACTCGAGTGCATTAGTATGAGCTACCTTATGCTTTTCAATTATAACTGTCAGAACTACAGGGGTTTGGCGTGTCAGAGAAGTCATCAGAAGCAGGGTGTGGGCAGCTGCCTTACCATACTTAGCAGGTGGGCACTGAAAACAAGATAATGATGAGATCTCCTCCTATAAATAGCAAGTACCAATCTCATTTACAGACTCTGGAATTCTGAACTTTAAACACTCACGTATATCCCTACATATACAGCCATTTTTACTTTTCTTTACCTGCTGACTTAAATATCGGAGTGGCCACGCCGAACACTCCTCGGCGTCCATTCACGAATTCATTTCATTGTCTGCAGGTCACGGTGGAAGCCATAGCTCACAGATATATCACATTTCTTAGTTTCCTAAAACAACAATATCATCATCGTCCGGTAAATTGCCCCGACTTAACTCACCCGATTTACTCGGATCATATATATATATATGTATATATATATATATA